>NC_060282.1:64886730-65147744 GCF_021613505.1 Equus quagga | reverse complement strand
TCAAGCCATGCTGTGGCAAGCATCCCAAATAGAGAATAGAAGAAGATAGGCATGGATGTTAGCTCAGGGTCAGTCTTCCTCAGCAAAAAGAGGAGGATTGGAAGCAGTTGTTAGCTCAGGGCTAATCTTCCTCAAAAAACAAACAAGCAAAAGAAAGTAAAAAAAAAAAAAAACCATGAAATAGATTTGCAAAAATAAGTGTCAGTCTTATTACTGTATCACACGTAAAATACAAAGTTATTTATAAGAAAGTTATATAGGAGTGGATCATTTTAAACACAAATTTTATATTTTATCTATGTTTAAAGTGTAGATTCCCAGCAGAATGATCTGAATTTAGGACTCTTAAATGACCTATGTTGCATGAAAGCAAATTTACTTATCACATCTGGAGGCATAAATGTTGGATTTTTGTTGGTTGCTAAGAACAGAAACTTTCCAGATAATATCACATGCCTACTTCTGTTCCTTATGTCTACGTTTTACCCCTGGAAAACCAGTTTGGGTGACAGTAACTGTATTGGGAAGTACAGTGAAGGCT
This sequence comes from Equus quagga, assembly GCF_021613505.1. Lineage (NCBI taxonomy): Eukaryota > Metazoa > Chordata > Mammalia > Perissodactyla > Equidae > Equus > Equus quagga. The sequence continues at coordinate 65,147,203 of NC_060282.1, read as the reverse complement.
TATGTTACTCCAGGTAAGATCTGACTACCTTATGCTCTAACCACTTCTGAAAAAGAGGTCCATTCTGATTTAATTGGTCTGGAATATGACTTGGCCATCAGTATTTTTTAAAACTCTTGGTGTGATTCTAATATGCAGCTTGGGCTGAGAACCCAGAACTCTCATGGTCTTTGGATTGTTAGTAATTGTACCTCTTTTTGAACACTGCAAGTTATCTGCCATGCATTTAAGAACATTCCGTGGTGCTGTGTAAGCAGCAGTCTGCCTGTGAGTGTTTGCTGATGAGATAGCCTGCTGCTCACAGCAGCATTTACTCTCTGAGGAGTGTGGGGAACCCCATTGCTGACCTTTGAGAGTTGCACTTAGTCTGAAGACTTACCTTTGTATAAACAAAAAGGAGCAATTCTCCGATTAGTATTCCAAGGAAATTAGAACTAAATTGATTATATGCTCCCCCTCCTCCCAAAACATGTTCATTCTGAAAGTACTATTTATGTAGTACATTTTTTCGTCGTCATGCCTATTTGGCAATAAATTATATTGTTTGAGAGGTTGTGTATTATAAAGATGAATTTAGAAAAGTCACAATCAGAATATAAATATGATGATTAGTGAAAGGTTAGAGCTGTGTGATGCCAACACATCCAGACATTTAATCTGGATGTTCTATCTATATAACACCAAACATTCTAACATTTGAAACTTTCAGATACTGCTTTTAGCTAGATAAAATGTTTGGATAGTTGAATTAGTCACTCTTCATTGTAGTTCTTTGACAAGTGTAGACACATAATACTTACCGTGTATACCTTTTCATAATATCTTTAAAGCCAGGGATCTTGTTTTAGGCTTAATTTTGTGTTGGGTTTAGTTTGAAGTTAAAACGTTACGGGTAAATATATTTTCCTACTGTTAACTATATTCGTTCTCCATGATTTCTTGCAGTTCTTGTTCACATGCACACATATTATTTTATACAATTATAATCAAAGTCTGGGTATATTTTTACTTTTATTGTTAGCGTTAATAAGCATTTTTTCATGTTCCTTAGGCTCCATAATTACAGTTGTTACTAGCTACATAATATTGCATTTGCATTGAGGTATTTGGAATTTTTAATATTATTACTTCAGATTATATCTCTCATAGATACTAACTTTTGGATTCTTGTTTAAATATTCTTTTTCAGAAATGGCCCATGCGATCAAGATTATACATTGGTGCTACTGGTCAGTTTCTGAAGCATTCTGTCTCTGGAGAAAAAGCAAATCATGGCAATACTCCAACAGACTCACAGCCTTAGGCTCTCCCCTGATGGCGCTGGTAAAAAGTAGTGTCTATTGTTTTTAAATAGTATGAAATCATTCTATATTTATTACATCAGACATAACAAACGTCATTTATGAAAGTTTACATATGAATCCATAGTTGGGTGTTTAGATTTACTTGTCTAATCTAAACAAATGTGGAATGAAATAATCAGTCTTGCATAAAACACCCAGCTCATCTACTCAGTGTGAGAGACAGTCACTACTATATAGTGCAGAAGAAACTATCGGGAAAAAAGGGAAAGACACACAAAAGCAAACAATTGTGTATATATTCAAAGAATACACACATTTTCTGTAGTGTATCCATTACAAACTGGAAAGCTAATATCTATCAATTCAGTCTTCCTAGTTTAAAAAAATAAAAGCTGTGTTTGTAATACACCAGTATTTCGTTTTTGTGAAAACCAGTCTGTGCTTAAAGTTGGTCTAGGAAGCCATTTCACTTGGAAGAGGTGAGATCATTTATTCAGTTTTAACTGAATATGTGTGAAAAGACTGTTGAAGTAATGTGATGATGCAGTAACTTCTATAACTAGTTAATTTTCCCTCTTAGAAAACTGGTTTGGAGTGTTAGAAATGGTTTGCTTTATAAGCCAGGGCTTGGCCACCTTCCTAGAGGATTGTTAAATATCTTACTATGTTTCTAAGTTGTGGAAGGCATTGGGAATCCCTACAGTCCAGTGTGAACAGGAGCTGGGGGCGTCCTCCCTGGTCACTCCATATTCACCCCACTCTCTTTCAGGTCGTGGACTAGGTGAGCAGGTGCAGCTGCAGCCACCAGAGAGAGAGTGGCATGTTCAGGCCTCTCCGGGCCCTTGAGTGAAGCCCTTGTGAGCCTCATAGTCGCAGCTCTGGGCAGGCTCCTCTCCCCTTGTCAATTGCTGTTCACAATCTACCTTCTTAGCCATTATGAAATGGGGGCAGTCCTCTGATTTGGGAATTCTGGCACTGATCTGCACCTTGAGCGAGTCTGAGGACAGAGCGGCCATCCTGAGATTCATTAGGCCAGAGCAGACCCCCCTGAATCTGCCCTAATTTGAACCTACAATCAGGGAAGGCCCTCTGCCGTGGGCCTCTCCCACCGCCCTGCACATCATGTGCCCAGGGAGCAGCTGTTCTGCCTGAGTGCACACTTGGTTTCAGTTTTCAACAGGAGCTTAGGGGTTCTAGCCGTGAAGCAGAGGTGTTTCTCAGGGAACGCACTGGATCTCAAAACAACAGGGTGCAAAAGAAATCATCAGTCTCTTTTGTCATGTCTTTGCTGACTTAGATTCTTTATCTCCCTTTCTTGTTTTTCTCCTCCATCTTTACTTCCCGTTTCCAACTGTAAAGTTCATTTATTTCTCAATAATTCACAGTTTTAAAGTTGCTGAATGTGATCCAAAATTAGCAAATAGGAAGTATATTAATGGACTTGGTTGAATTAGTATAGCAGTTGAACTGCCATTTTATTTTCTCCTCACCTCACTCTTCTTCCAGCTTTTGGCAATGAAATGAAGTAAAAGACCGTTTGAAGGCAAACGCTGTCATTCAGTTGATTCAGCGAACGTGGCCATGTTTTGGCTCATATCTGATGGCTAGTTTGTAATTTTTATTTTAATGTGAATATACTCCTTGTAATGTGACCCAAGCATTTCTTTGAAAGAAAAGGCATACAATAAGAGCTGTCTATGTATTAATATGTAGCACAAATGTTTGTACATTTGAATATTGGTGAATATATTTACCCACTCATATAACATTGAAAGGAATAAAAAGTAAATTGAAATGTGGATTCAGCCATTCACTATTATAAGTTATTGGCATAAAAAGTGCCAAGAATAATCTTTTATCTTAAGGAATTAAATCAGAACTTTTTTAAAGTTACCTGAAAATGAACTGTAAACACTAAATTTGATAGCAAGAATTTAAGAAAATTGGTTTTCTTGCTAATAATCTATTTGGCTACAGTTTTTAAAGTGTTTAATTGGGGAAAAATGATTTTTGTTGAATGAATTATCGACTTTTCTAAATCATCCTGTTAAGTAGTTAGTTAAACTTTGCTTTTGACAGTATTACTTTTTATTTCTTCTTGTCCAGTTACAAATGTTTTAATGCCAAAGAAGTATATTTCTGTCATATGTTTTCATGACATTTTATTAAAATGCTAAATATTCCAACAGCTTTTGGTAGGTTGGAAAATCTTAAAGGAGAAATTGCATATTTTCACCCAAAGGTTCAAAGGAGTATGCTGTTTTAATTAGTGGTGCATGGTCAGGAAAAGGTGTTTTACTAAAATAAAATAAAGCACTAATCTGAAAATTAATTTAGTCTGTTAAATTTGCCTCTGTGTCTGGATATTTAACAAAAACTGAAAGTGCATTTGAAAATCTTTTCAGAAGATAGATACCTACTTGGCATTGGTTTCTTCACCATGCTGTCCTTGATGGAGTATATAAAAGGACTGGGAAAAGGGTATATTTGGATCACAGCATTTTTCTGTAATCTACAAAGGAAATCCTCAGTTAAATTTCTGTCAATTCACTCACTCTCTCAGTGATATGACATACATTTAAAAATCTCCTATAATGATAATTTGGGAGGATAAGGAAATGCCTTTTTAGAGGCGTAGCCAGTTCCAGCAGACTTCAGAAATATTTGTTGTTGGGGCTGGCCTGTGGCTGAGTGGTTAAGTTCATTCGCTCCACTTGGGCGACCCAGGGTTTCGCCGGTTTGGATCCTGGGCACGGACATGGCACCGCTCATCAGGCCATGCTGAGACAACGTCCCACATAGCAGAATCAGAGAGACCTACAGCTAGAATATGCAGCTATGTACTGGGGGGCCTTGGGGAGAAGAAGAAAAAAGAAAGATTGGCAACAGATGTTAGCTTAGGACCAATCTTAAAAAAAAAAAAGAAATGGCCAGTTCCAATCCTGCGTATATGGAGATGGAAGGAGACCTACCAACAAGATTCAAGTAAAATATATATATGTATTTGTTGTTTCTTTTTCTGATTATGAAAATACTTATAGTGAAGTTTATTCTGTGTCAATTGTACATCAATAAAGCTATATTAAAAAACGTATGTGTACCATTTAAAAAAGTAAATTTAATAACAAAAAGGAATGAAGTGGAAAGTAAAAGTCCTACAGTGGGGGTGGTGTTTGGGACAGAGTAAAGGTGGGATATCCCTACTACATGGTACTTGATAATAAAAAGAGTGGTTTTGCATTTTTACGAGGCTTTTTTGACCCAACTACTTTAATCTACAGAGTTACAGATATCCTAAACAATGGTTTTCTTATCTGTTCATGGAGACTTTATTTAAACTTAGAAGAAGCTGTTTGAAAAGAAAATAAATGCTGATTGACCTCACTGCAATGCATAGTAATTATTTTAGTTGAAATTTCTTCTTAGGTTAAATTATTCAATATTTTCTCTTTCTCTCAAAGGATCTCATTTTGTATTCATGAAAGCAACTAACCAGTTATTATCAATTAAAGAGAAAGTTTTCAGGCTTTAATAAGCGTGCTCTCTCTCTTTTTTTTTTTTTTTTGAGTGGGGAAAAGTAATATTACATACATTTTCCAGCACGTTATTTAGTCTTTTCTTTAGGTCTCTGTGTATCACAGTGCCATTCTGAGGAAATAAGCCTCTATTGACAAAACATCTCTGCAGTGATCAACGTGGTTCTCTTAGAAATCAACACATGAATTGTATTTGACATCATTATAAGACAGTTCTTGTTGGCTTTATATAAAATTATATTGTTCTTAGCTGGCAGGGAGAAGAAATTATAAGTCAAACAGATGGCTTTTGCTCCAAATTTGTATATTGGATATCTTATTTTGAGAGGATGGCTTAATCTAAATGCTCTTTCCCAATCATATACAGGTTATTGCAAATTATATCAATCATGTGTTTTATTTGAAAAGCTGTGAACTTTGGCTCCTTCAGCACTGGCAGATTCCATCTTAATCTAGAGACAATTTTTTTTTTTTAATCATTGCTCGAGGATCTGCTAACTACAGTCTCCCAGATGATTTACAACTAGTAGTGTACTATTGCTGTCTTTATGGTACACAGTTTTGATTTTTAGTTGTTTTTGTTGTTATTGTGACATTAAAAATATACAAAAGCTAAGATTCCAAATTTTTAAAAGCACTAGGGGAATATTATAAAGTATATCTCAAAAAAATTACTTTTATTTTGCTGTATACTGGTAGTTGGTGGTCTTATATGTGATATTTTTTTTACTGAAAAAAAATAAATGCCCCTTAAAGCCTATAGATTTGCTTCCCATAAACTTTGAGTATGACACAGATGGTACTGCAGCACAGTTGGGAATGAGGGACATTAAGTATTCTTGCCTAACTACATAAACCCGGGAAGGGCTTCCCTTCCTATGTTTACACAAGTCTTAGTTTCAACCCATAAGAGAAACTAGCTCGGTGAAATATGCCTCAATCACTCATACTTTCATTATAAATTATACCATAGCACTTAGCTGTCAGAAGCTTTTAAATTATAAACTGAAGAATAATCTTAACTATTAGGCTTAAAGATTATGTCAATAGTCATTTCCTGTGCACATGAATGTTACTGAAGAAACTCATGCATTCCCGCCCTCTCAGGACCAAGAAATATGTCTGTGGGGAGCTCTGGGGATGGACTTAAATCACTTGTCTCTGTACTGGGGGCATTTAAAACAATGTGAGGCCTAAATAAGAATTGATTTTAAACATTCTTATTTTCAAATAGGTTCTGAAATTGCTCAATTTAAAAATTTTAAATGTGTTCTATTATAAGGAACCTCAATACTTTACATAGAGGGGTATATCATGTGGGTCAATTTTTTTTAATTGTTACATTCTTTTTAAAAGGCCTGTGCAAGATTGTTTCTACTCTGTATGCAACACATCTGTGCCTCTTGTTGATCTTAAGACCCTATACCAGAGTTGTCTTGAAACCTGGGCTATAACCAAGTGAAAAAAGTGGTGTGCAATCACAGAAACAGGAGAGTCAAGAGAGGGAAGAAAGATGGGAAGTGGGAAGCTATTTCCAGTTCCTCCTTTCAGAAAGAGGAAGCCTGTTCCACCAGTGTCCGATCATTGGGGTATAGGTGTGAGGTTCTGGGACATACAGGAGACACTGCCTTGACAAGGAGACCTGACTTCAGCTCAAGACCAGAACAAGAAAAAAAGCTGCTTATGCTGTGCCACACCTAGCCTGAGAGGTCCAGAGAGCAGCCACACCGGGTCTCAGGGACAACTAGGCCAGGTGGTTCTGTTTCCCTCTCCAGCCAGACAGCCAATGCCAGAGGCTGGACAATGTCTAGAGTGACGGCGTTGATAGGAATGCCTTGACCCAAGACAGGAAACTTCTTGTCACCTTAAGAACTGCTGATCTCTTTCCCCAGCCCAAGCAAGCCCCACTTAGATTTATGGCCACTCTGGGGACACACACTTGGATTACATTAGTACCCTCCCTTCTCTTGTTGAAAGGAGCAGAGCTTCCTGCGAGAATGAATGGTGAGAGGAAAGAGCTTGTTACTCGAGATCCATGTTTAGTCAAACTTAAGGAGGGGGAAAATGGAGAGGTAAGAAGGGGTGAAGTAAGAGAGAAATTGTGGAAAGAGACCTAGATCCCACTTCCTAGTAGGGGATGAGTTTGGGATCACTTATGTGAGTGAATTTTGTTAGGGGATGCAATAGTTTACTAAGGAGAGGAGGGGATCATCTATTTTTAATTATTAAACTGATTCAGTGGCCTAGTCACTGAATTAAGGGCCTCTGGTTAAGGGCACATTGCTCTTAGAATGAAATCATTGTGTACCTTTGAAGTCACAAAACTGACCTTCAGAATCTCTAGCAAGATAATGGACCTAAAATTCAAACTTTATTAAGAGAAGAAATCAAATTCTAAATCCCAAATTTACCCTCTATGTTTAGGAGCCAGATTGGAGGTGTATAGAGTTTTACTCTAAGTGGTAACAGAGAGAGGGAAGGTAGGGTCAGGGTGAGGGGCAGACGGGGAAAGTCTCTGCTGGCATCTGCCTTGGGTACAGTGGGGAAGAGTGGGGCAGGGAGGAATTGGAGACAAGGGCTGGCCTTGCCACGCTTCACTAGGCAGAGCCTGGGAGGCTGCAAACACTCAGAAGTGTTGGATTCTGCCCAGAGCCATGCCAAAGTGGGGGGCCAGGGAGACACCCACATATTGGGTAGTGAGAGGCAATGGCTGAGGGAAGAGACAGGTGGCAGCCCACAAGCTGCCACTGGGTGCAGAAGCTGCTGAGGGTACCCAGGCCAAGATGCCAGGGAAATGGCAGAACACAGGGCCCTCAAAACAGGAGATTGTAATTAGGACAAAGGGCCTCAGCAGTGACACCAGCACGACACCAAGGTAACAAACACATTATTTCAAAGTCAAGTCTAGACCCAGAGGACAGCATGGGAGCCCGCGGTCCCACCTTCTACCTTACGATACATAACTTCTCCCTGCAGCTACCCAAGGATCAAGGGGAAAGGGCAGGTAGGAAGCTCATTGAGAGGGGGAAATAGCCCTGATAGAGTTACAACTTTTACCTGACTGAATACAGGCATACCTCAGAGATAGTGGGGGTTCAGTTCCAGACCACTGCAATAAAGTGAATATTGCAATAAAGTCAGTCACATGAATTTTTTGGTTTCACAGTGAATATAAAAGTTATGTTTACACTATACTGTAGTCTGTTAAGAGTTCAATAGCATTGTGTCTTAAAAAACAATGTACATACTTTAATTTAAAAATGCTTTATTGCTACCAAAGCCAGAGAAGGACAACACAAAGAAGGAAAGTACAGGCCAATATCATGGATGAACATAGATGCAAAAATACTCAACAAAATATTGGCAAACCAAATACAGCAATGCATTAAAAAGATCATACACCATGATCAAGTGGGATTTATACCAGGGACACAGGGATAGTTCAACATCCACAAATCAATCAGTGCGATACACCACATTAACAAAATAAGGAATGAAAACCACATGATCATCTCAGAAGACTCTGAGAAAGCATTTGACAAGATCCGACATCCATTTATGATAAAAACTCTCAATAAAATCAATATAGAAGGAAAGTACCTCAGCATAATAAAGGCCATAAATGACAAACCCACAGCCAACATCATACTCAATGGGGGAGAACTGAAAGCCATCCCTCCAAGAACAGGAACAAGACAAGGGTGCCCACTCTCACCACTCTTATTCAACATAGTACTGGAATTTTTGGCCAGAGCAATTAGGGAATAAAAAGAAATAAAGGGAATCCAAATAAGCAATGAAGAATTGAAACTCTCACAGTTTGCAGATGACATGATTTTATATCTAGAAAACCCTAAAGAATCCATCAGAAAACTATTAGAAATAATCAACAATTACAGCAAAGTTGCAGGGGACAAAATCAACTTACAAAAATCAGTTGCATTTCTATACTCTAATAAGGAAATAACAGAAAGAGAACTTAAGAACACAATCCCATTTACAATTGTAACAAAAAGAATAAAATATCTAGGGATAAATTTAACCAAGGAGGTGAAAGACCTATACAATGAAAACCCTATAAGACTTTTCTGAAAGAAATCAATGATGACATAAAGAAATGGAAAGATGTTCCAGGCACATGAATTGGAAGAATAAATACAGTTAAAATGTCCCTATTACCTAAAGCAAACTACAGATTCAATGCAATCCCAATCAGAATCCCAATGACATTCTTCATGGAAATAGAACAAAGAATCCTAAAATTCATATGGGGCAACAAAAGACCCCAAACAGCTAAAGCAATCCTGAGAAAAAAGAACAAAGCTGGAAGCATCACAATCCCTGACTTCAAAATGTAGTACAAAGCTATAGTAACCAAAACAGCATGGTACTGGTACAAAAACAGGCACATAGATCAGTGGAACAGAATTGAAAGCCCAGAAATAAAACCATACATCTGTGGACAGCTAATCTTCGACAAAGGCGCTAAGAACATACAGTGGAGAAAGGAAAGTCTCTTCAATAAATGGTGTTGGGAAAACTGGACAGCCACATGCAAAAGAATGAAAGTAGACCGTTATCTTTTGTCATACACAAAAATAAACTCAAAATGGATCAAAGACTTGAAGGTAAGACCTGAAACCATAAAACTTCTAGAAGAAAATATAGGCATTACACTCTTTGACATTGGTCTTAAAACAATTTTTTCAAATACCATGTCTACTCAAAGAAGGAAAACAAAATAAAAAATAAACAAATGGGACTTCTGCAATGCAAGGGAAACCAGGATCAAAACAAAAAGACAACCCACCAACTGCGAGAAAACGTTTGCAAATCATCTATCTGACAAGGGGTTAATCTCCCTAATATATAAAGAACTCATACAACTCAACAACAAAAAATCAAACAACCTGATCAAAAAATGGGCAGAGGATATGAACAGACATTTTTCCAAAGAAGACATACTGATGGCTAATAGGCGCATGAAAAAAATGTTCAACATCACTAATCATCAGGGAAATGCAAATTAAAACTACAATGGGATATCACCTTACTGTTAAAATGGCTATAACCACTAAGACAAAAAATAACAAATGTTGGAGAGGTTGTGGAGAAAAGGGGACCTTCATCCACTGCTGGTGGGAATGCAAACTGATGCAGCCACTATAGAAAACAGTATGGAGATTTCTCAAAAAATTAAAAATAGAAATACCGTATGACCCAGCTATCCCACTACTGGGTATTTATCCAAAGATCTTGAAATCAACAATTCAAAGAGACTTAGGCACTCCTATGTTCACTGCAGCATTATTCACAATAGCCAGGACATGGAAACAACCCAAGTGTCCATCGACTGATGAATGGATAAAGAAGATGTGGTACTATAGATACAATGGAATACTACTCAGCCATAAAAAAAAAACAAATTGCCCCATTCACAACAACACAGATGGACCTTGAGGGTATTATGTTAAGCAAAATAAGCCAGACAGAGAAAGGTGAACACGGTATGATTTCACTCATATGTGGAAGATAAACAAACACGTGGACAAAGAGAACTGTTTAGTGGTTACCAGGGAGAAGGAGGTTGAGGAGTGGGCACAAGGGGTGAAAGGGTGCACTTACATGGTGACTGACAAATAATAACTTACAACTGAAATTTCACAATGTTGTAAACTATCATGACCTCAATTAAAAAACACACATACACAGTAAGAAAAGTATGAAACTAAATCCAAATCTTTTGCAGGATGAGTTGAAAGAATGTCACAAAAAAAGATTTTTAAACAAACAGAGAAAATACTTTATTGCTAACACAGGCTAACTATCATCTGAGTCTTCAGCAAGTTGTAATCTTTTTGCTGGTGGAGGGTCTTGCCTCGATGTTGACTGCTGTGGACTGATCAGGTTGGTGGTTGCTGAAGGTTGGAGTGGCTGCAGCAATATCTTAAAGTGAGATGACAATGAAGTTTGCCGCATCATTGACTATTCCTTTCACAAACAATTTCTCTGTAGCATGTGATGCTGTTTGATAGCATTTTATCCACAGTACAACTTCTTTCAGAAATGAAGTCAATCCTCTCAAATCTTGCCACTGCTTTATTAACTAAGTTTATGTAATATTCTGAGTCCTTTGTTGTCTTTTCCACAATCTTCACAGCATCTTCACCAGGAATAGATTCCATCTCAAGAAACCACTTTCTTTGCTCACCCATAAGAAGCAACTCCTCATGTATTACTTTTATCATGAGATTTCAGCAATTCAGCCACATCCTCAGGTTCCACTTCTAATTCTAGTTCTCTTGCTATCTCTATCACATCTACCCTTATTTCCTCCGCTGAAATCTTGAACCCTTCAAAGTCATCATGACGGTTGGAATCAACTTCTTCCAAACTCCTGTTAATGTTGATATTTTGACCTCTTCCCATCATGATTGTTCCTAATGGCATCTAGAAGGGTGAGTCTTTTCCAGAAGGTTTTCAATTTAATTTGCCCAGATCCATTGGAGGAATCTATGGCATTTAATATTTCCTAAATAATAAGACTTGAAAGCTGAAATTACTCTTTGATCCGTGGGCTGCAGAATGGATGCTGTGTTAGGAGGCATGGAAACGTTAATTCATTGTGCATCTCCATCAGAGCTTTTGGGTAACCAGGTGCATTGTCAGTGAGCAGTAATATTTTGAAAGGAATCTTTTTTTTCTGAGCAGTAGGTCTCAACAGTAGGCTTAAAATATTCAGTAAACCATGTTGTAAACAGATGTGCTGTCACCTAGGCTTTGTTGTTCCATTTATACAGCACAGGCAGAGTACATTTAGCATCACTATTAAGGGCCCTAGAATTTTCAGAATGGTAAGTGAGCATTGGCTTCAACTTAACCTCACCAGCTGCATTAGCTCCTAACAGGAGAGTCAGCCTGTCCTTTCAAGCTTTGAAGCCAGGCATTTACCTCTCCTCTCTAGCTGTGAAAGTCCTAGGTGGCATCTTCTTCCGATAGAAAGCAGTTTCATCTACATTGAAAATCTCTTGTTGAGTGTAGCACCTTCATTAACGACCTCAGCTCGATCTTCTGGCTAACCAGCTGCAGCTTCTCCATCAGCACCTACTGCTTCACCTTGCACTTTTATGTTGTGGAGACGGCTTCTTTCCTTAAACTTCATGAACCAACCTCTGCTTACTTCAAACTTTTCTTCTGCAGCTTCCTCACCTTTCTCAGCCTTCACAGAATTGAAGAGAGTTAGGGCCTTGCTCTGGATTAGGCTTTGGCTTGTAGGAATGTTGTAGCTGATCTGATCCTCTATCTAGACCACTGAAACTTCTCCATATCAGCAATAAAGTTGTTTTGCTTTCTTATCATTTGTGTGTTCACTGGAGTAGCACTTTCAATTTCCTTCAAGAACTTCTCCTTTGCATTCACAACTTGGCTAATTGTTTGACGCAAGAGGCCTAGCTTTTGGCCTGTCTCAGCTTTCGACATGCCTTTCTCACTAAGCTTAATCATGTCTAGCTTTTGATTTAAGGTGAGAGATGTGTGACTGTTCCTTTCACTTGAACACTTAGAGGCCATTGCAGGGTTATTAATTAGCCTAATTTCAATATTGTCGTGTCTCAGGGAATAAGGAGGCCCGAGGAGAGGGAGAGAGATGGGGGAACAGCTGGTCTGTGGAGCCGTCAGAACATGCACAACATTTATTGATTAAGCTTGCTATGTTATATGGGTACGGTTCACCGTGCCCCAAAACAATTACAAAAGTAACATCAACGATCACTGATCACAGATCACCATGACAAATATATCAATAATGAAAAAGTTTGAAATATTGCGAGAATTACCAAAATGTGGCACAAAGACATGAAATGAGTAAATGCTGTTAGAAAAATGACGCCAACAGACTTGCTTGATGCAGGGTTGTCACAAACCTTCAATTTGTAAAAAACACAACGTCTGTGAAGCACGATAAAGCAAAGTGCAATAAAATGAAGTGTGCCTGTATTTAACTGTCTGCCTACTTGGCAGATGTTCTTCCTCTTCAGGGGTGGGGATCCCTGAACAAGATGAGGATGCATACAATATGTAAAGAAAGCTACATTATTTCTCTCACACTTGAGTCATGGTGTGGACATTTTAACCCAATTACACCATTGAGATTGACTATCTGTATTGACAGTTTGCATCTTAATTGTGCAGTATTCCATTTTGTTTGACCTTATAGTTTAGAACACACCTAAATGATTGAATGATGATACTGAGGACATTTATGGACCTTTGCAGATGGATTAGGGAAATTCACAAAATATGAGAAGCTTGCCCATAATTGCCCAGCTAGTCAGTGGCAGAGCGAGGATGCAGACTCACACAGGCTCTGAGAATCTGGTTCTCATCCTCTCTGCTAGGTTGCCTGCCCTGGTAGCTGCCTGGGTGTTTCAGGCACTCCAGTTTGCTACCCCCAGTCCACTTGGAAGACATCCTTCTTTGCCACAGCTCTCTCACTGTGATAAGCACTTGGCTCAGTGTCTGCCCTCAATACATTTCCCTTGCTTTTCCTCCCTTTCTCCTCAGTTCACATAGTTGGCGTGAAATAATAGCTGAGAAAGTGAGAAAGCTCAGTGTGGGTCAGGTGTGTCTTCTGGCTGGTTAGCTCTATTAGATGAGCAGTTAGAGATGACAAAGGGAAGCACGACACAAGAAGCCATAAAGGAAAAGCTAGGTAATTTTGACTATATAAAAATAAATTCATAAAAGAAAAAAACATAAGGTGAAAAGACAAAAAGAGGATACTAAGGGAAAAAGTCACAACACATATAATAATCACAGTACCAATTTCCTTTATATAAAATTAGCTCTCAGAATTTAAAAAGAAAAAGGCCAGCAACTCAGAAAATTCCACAAATGGTATGAATAAGCAGTTCATAGAAAGAAATCAAACAGCCAATATCTTTATGAAAAGATACACAAACTCACTCATGGTGAAGAAATATAAATTAAAAAGCAATGAAATAACGTGTTTCACTTATCAGAATGATACAAACTATCCAGGTATAAGATATAATACAACATAGTGATTATAGTTAACGATACTATACTATATCGTATATTTGAAAGTTTCTAAGAGAGTAGATCTTAAAAGTTCTCATCACAAAAAAAAAATTTGTAACTATGTGAGGTGATGGATGTTAACTAAAATTATTGTGGTAATCATTTCACAATATAGACAGGTATCAAATCATGTTGTACACTTCAAACTTATACAACATTATATGTCAACTATATGTCAACACAACTAGGATGGGGGAATGGTTAGTTGGACTCAGAGGGTAAGTGATGGTGACTAATTTTTCTGGCATGTTGGAATTAACTTGTTTTAACCAGGCCTGTAATGCTTGAGCATGTACGTTTTTGATGAAGCTGAATCTCTGTAATTTTTATCCTCCTGCCTTTTTTTTCCCCTCTCCCAGATAATACTAAATAGAGGAATGTGAAAAAAAAAAAGGGATGATCCAAATCTAAAATATCCATTTTTGGTGAGAGTGAGGAAATGAGGACTGTCGCACTGTTGGAGTATAAACTCTTTTAAATACAGTTTGGCAGTATCCCTAAATATTTTCAGTGTACACACTCTGACTTAGCAATTCCAGGTTAAAGAATTCCCCTAAAGATTTACTTACTTTCACAAATGTATGTAAGAATAATTACTATAGCTCTTCATCATCTTTCGCCTCACAATTTGCAGATTTAACAGTTTTCCCCGCCTTGAGAACGGGTGCACCGAAGTACCCTATCAAAAACGCAAACCTGAGGATGTAACACGCTTTCTCAAATCCCTTCAATGGTTCCCCATCATCTGGGAGGATGTCCAACCCCTTAACCCCAACCTATATCACCCCCCTTATTCTCTGCCACTTCCTATTTTACGCTTTAAGTTGTTGTAAACACAGACACACACACACATGCTATTTCATGCCTCGGTGGCTATATCCACCAATCATCAGTTGATCCACAAATTTTTTTTTTTAATACTATGACATGCATTGTTCATTGCTTTCTATATCAGTTAGGAATTGCATTCAGCCACTAATAAGAAAGACCTAACCATAGTGGCTTAAATAAATTACGACTTTTTTCCTCTCATGTAAAAGAAATCTACAAGCAGGCAGTCCAGGACTGCTAAGATGGCTTCTTAAAGTTATCGGGGTACAAGTCCTCTACTTATTTCTCATTGGCCAGAAGCGGGTCACAAGGTCACTCCGAGGTGTAAGGAGGGTATATCGGTCTTGACTTGGTTGGGGTATTCACTCTAGTTAGCTTAAAAAGAAAGGGGCCTATTATAGGGTATTAGTGACTTGCAGAATCCTTGGGATGAAACAGACTTGGGCTGGATTTATAGGAACAATTTCCGGTCATTCCATGGAACTGGGCTGGAATGACCAAGGCATTCCAAGGCAGCTGGAACTTCTGCCATGATCTGAACTCTGCCTGCCAAATGGGAAGCTGCCCCCACAATGGCAGCCTCCCGAAGCATGCTGCCTCTGCTGCGCACGTCAGCAAAATGGATGCCTTGTGGCCTGCTTTTCTCCCGACATAACTCAATTTAGAATTCAGGTTTTTATTGGCAGGACCTAATTCACATCCAGAATCCCAGTTGCAAGAGACTTTTGTAATATATAATACTTAGCTTTTCATTCTCTGAAGTACAGAAATGCAGATAAAAGGAGGCTGGAATAATTATTGAGTGAGCTAGTCCCCAGGATCCACCGCAGGAGGCAGAGAAAGCAGGAAAACAGATTGAAATAACTGGCTCAGCTCTAGAACTAGGCACATAACACAAACAAAATCAGGTTCCATTATCAGGGAAGAAGGCTGGGGGTGGCTACCAGACAGCAACAAGCGTGTCTGCCATAGATACGCAGAGTCTTAAGATATCAAGGAAGGCTTTTCTGAGAAGGCAAAGAGGGACAAGAACACTCTAGGCATAGGGAAAAGCAAGTGAGAAAAACATGCTGCTTTGAATGAAAGCCTGTGGAGAAGGCGAGAGGGTGGTGAATATATCACGTATATTATTTCATTTAATGCTCACAAAAATCCTGGGAATAAGTACTATAGTATTCCTAATTTTCAAATCAAAGAGGACCTTGAAAGACACATTAAAGGATTTGGATTTAAGAGTAGCCAGAAATGTTTCATAGAAATGCAGTGTTGGCTGTTGGGGAGCTGTTGGAAAGCACAGTAGAGTGTAGACTTCCAAACAACGTAAAACACTGTAAATAAAATTCAAAAATAAAACAGACTGGAAAAAGTTATTTGCAATACATCTAACTGTTAATTGACAAAAGATTAGTATCCAGAATATATAAAGAAATCCTATAAATCAATTTTAAGAATTACAAATAATCCAATAAAAAATTGGGCAAAAGCTGTGAAGCCTATGATTTACAGAAGAGAAAACCTAAATGATTAAAAGTATACCAAATTTTTTTTTGCTGAAGAAGATTATCCCTAACATCTGTGCCAATCTTCTTCTATCTTGTATGTGGGTCGCCACCACAGCATGGTGGCCAATGAGTGGTGTGGGTCCGAGCCCAGGAACCAAACCTGGGCTGCCAAAGTGGAGTGCACTGAACTTAACCACTAAGCCACAGGGCCAGCCCATGAAAAAAGAGTTTTAAGGGAAAAATAAAACATATGTAAAGTTATCTTTTCAACGTCATGGCAAATGCAAATTAAAATAACAATAAATACCATTTCATATTTATCAGATTGACAAAAATGTTTAAATTCTGAAAAGAGCAAGTTTTGACAAGGGTGTAGTACAACCACTTGGAAAGCAATTTGACTATATTAAGTAGGAAGATGCATTTATCCTTCAATCCTTCAACCTAGCAATTCAACTTCTAGGGACAATGGTGTGCTGTGAGAGCCAACTTAACTATTCAAGTATTCAGGTATCTGGTGAGCCAGTTGTTAAACAGTAGCTTGAAATCAGCCATGATGGAAATATTTACATCGTGGAAATCTGCATATGCTACAAATCAGGGTTTGGGGTTTTCTTTTTAGATCTTGTTTACCAAAACACCACTAGACAGAGAGAGAAATTCTCATGCATATGTCCAAGAAGGCGTTGTAGAAGAAACACTCAGAATCTACACTGTTTAAGCTTAATGGGATGTTAATTTCAGGACATGATTTGTATTAGATCATCACTGAGGTACAAATAACATCGTAATTTAACCTTAGTTTGATTTTTTCAGTTACTCCCACATTCTCAACTCCCTATGTAGTCATTCTTAAATAATTTTTTTAAACAGTGAGAAAAGTGTATTATTTCACGTAACAAGAATCCTACGCTGGAGTGGCTCCCTGGCTGGTGACTTTGGTGACTATTTGATGTCTATAAATCGCTGGTCCCTTCTTCTTTCCACTTTGCCATCTTTACCAAGCTCCCTTCATTTAACAAGAGGGATGCAGCAATGCCAGAAATTCTTTCACAGATGATAATAGCAGGGGAAGAAGAGCTAGTTCTTCCTATATGTGTCTTTTCATCAAAGAAGAAAACTGTCCCTGAAGTCCCCTAGCCAACTTCCCCTCAGTCCCACTGGTCAGCTCAAATAATGTTAGTAACATTCCACTACGTTCAGAACTTGTCATAGGATTTAAGTGGTTGTTTTCAAGGCTTACTCTTAACAAAAAGGTTAAATTTTTAAACAGAAAAGGAAAACCCTAGCATCTCATGTTGACAATTAAAGCCACTCATTATTTTAGATCCGGGCAGAAATCATAAGTAATTTAGGTAATTTTCACCAAAATTATCTCAGTAAAGTTCACGTACTTCAAGTGTTTAAGAATCAACTTTCATTCAGATCAGTGCTCTATTTTCTGACAATTTAATGTATTTTTCACAGATTTGGAACTTTAACCTTGACGAGGTGTATAAATGCTATGATTATCTTAATGTCAATATTATGTTTAAAAATAATCTTGCCTGAGGTAAAAGGATCTTATACATAAAAGTCATGCATTTCTGACTAAGGTCATTTACATTTCTCTTACATTAACTCTATTTTAACACGCTTACTATTGAGCACGAGAAAGCACAGGCATGTGGTTATTATAGCCAACTTCCTTCTAGGTCCAGCCTCATTTTCTCTGCAAACGTCTAGGGAAACTAGGAAGTTATCAAAATCACTCACTAATATGAAAAAGGACTGAAGGTCAAATGTATTAATTTACTAATGAGATTTACATGTGTCAGTGCAGACTATAGATTCTGACAGCTTATAAGAAAATAATATCCTGGGGCTGGCCCGGTGGTGTAGTGGTTAAGTTTACACACTCCAGTCCAGTGGCCTGGGGTTCACAGATTCAGATCCCGGGCACAGACCTAGCACCACTTGTTGAGCCATGCTGTGGTGGCATCCCACATAAAATAAGGGAAGATTGTACAGGTGTTAGCTCAGCAACAATCATCCTAAAGCAAAAAAAAAAAAAAAAAGAGGAAGATTGGCAACAAATGTTAGCTCAGGGCCAATCTTCCTCACAAAAAAAAAAAAAAGAAAGAAAGAAAGAAAATAATATCCTATATGCCCTGAATCTACACATATGTCTAGCTACAAAATGTAAACTTTCTAAGATAATCCTAGTTATATTATCAAAGAATAGCTTTTTTTTAAAAGATTACTTTTGATAAACTGCTATATAAGAGTTAAACCATGAAACTTTTCCCTTGAAGTTGTTTTAGTTGTATTTGCAATGGTGAGTGTTGACTCAGTTCAACAACTTAAGACCAGCAACCCCCAGGGATGCGCTCATTGCTGGAAAATACCAAACACTTGTCATACTGCCAGTCAGGGGTAAATGAGAGTGGTGGGCTGAAGGGGCAAATCTTAGGAATGGTCTGTTTTTGCAGTCAGAAGAGAAAATGTACTACTTTAATAATTTTTTAAAATGTAATCTAATTATAAAATTGCATACACATAATAAAAATCCAAACAGTAGAGAACAGTACATGATAAAAATAAATCACTTTCCCCACAAACTCCAAGTTTCACTCCCTAGAGGCATGCATTGTAAACAGTTTCTTTTGTAACCTTTCAAAAATATTCTACCCACAATCACAGACGCGCGTGTTCTTTTTATTGAACCAAAAATGAGATTTTACTAAGTACCTTCTGCACCTGACTTTTAAAATTTGATATCTTGAAAAATTTTCCAAATCAGCACATACAGATCAATGATTCATTTTATTCATTCAACAGATATTTATTAAGTGCTAAAGACTGTATTAGGTGTTAGGAATAAAAAGGCGGACAAAACAGAAAAGGTCTTTCCTCTCACAGAATGTATATTCCAGTGAGAGCAGCAAGCATATATAAGTTAAAAACAAACTAACAAACAATTTAATTGCAGGTTATGAAGGAGACCAGAAGGGAGACGTTTTTATAGTGGGCCCACTTTAGACAGGTGGGGCAAGTGTCGCCTTAATGAGAAATTGACATAGAAGCTGAGATCAAAGAAAGGAAAAAGTCAGCCATTCAAAAATCTGGGTCAATGGGGCCGGCCCCGTGGCCAAGTGGTTGGGTTTGGGTGCTCTGCTTCGGCGGCCCAGGGTTTCGCCAGTTCGAATCCTGGGCGAGGACATGGGACCACTCGTCAGGCCATGCTGTGGCAGCATCCCACATGCCACAGCTGGAGGGACCTACAGCTGAAAGTGCACAGCTATGTGCCGGGGGGCTTTGGGGAGAAAAGGGACAAACAAAATCTTTAAAAAAAAAAAAAATCTAGGTCAAGAGAATTCCAGGCAAGAGCAAAGGCCTTGAGATGTGAAAATTGTTTGGCATGTTCTAAAACTAAGAGGAAGCCAAGTTGACTGGTGTGTAGTAAGAGAGGGGGAAGCAAGAGATGAGGTAGGCCAGGTGAAGGTGTGGATATTTTTTCTCTTTTTTTTGTGAGGAAGATTGGCCCTGAGCTAACATTTGTTGCCAATCTTCCTCTTTTTGCTTGAGGAAGATTGTAGCTGAGCTAACATCTGTGCCCATCTTCCTCCATGTTGTATGTGGGACACCATCACAGCATGATTTGATGAGTGGTGTGCAGGTCTGTGCCCAGGATCTGAACCTGCGAACTCCAGGCCACTGAAGCAGAGTATGCGGATCTAACCATTACGCAACCAGACCAGCCCCCTCTTTTTTCTCTCTTTTTTTTTTCCCCTCCCCAAAGCCCCACTGCGTAGTTGTACATCCTAGTTGTAAGTCGTTCTACTTCTTTGTGGGATGCCGCCACAGCATGGCTTGATGAGTGGCGTGTAGGTCAGTGCCCAGGATCCAAACCAGTGAACCCAGGCCGCCAAAGCAGAATGTGAGAACTCAACCCCTTGGCCAAGGGTCCGGCCCCTCTTTTTCCTCTTTTTTTTTTTTTTCAAAGATTTTATTTTTTTCCTTTTCTCCCCAAAGCCCCCCGGTACATAGTTGTATATTCTTTGTTGTGAGGCCTCTAGTTGTGGCATGTGGGACACTGCCTCAGCGTGGTTTGATGAGCAGTGCCATGTCTGCACCCAGGATTCGAACCAACGAAACACTGGGCCGCCTACAGCAGAGTGCGCGAACTTAACCACTCAGCCACGGGGCCAGCCCCCTCTTTTTCCTCTTTTAAGAATATCTTTTATTTTATTTTTATTGTGGTAAAATACACTTAACGTAAAAATTACTATTGTAACCACTTTTAAGTGTATGATTCAGTGGCGTTAAGTACATTCACAATCCATTCACAAACCATCACCACTATCCATTTCCAGAGCTTTTTTATCATCCCAAACAGAAACTCTGTACCTATTAAACAATAACTCCCCATCCATTCTTCACCCCAGCCCTTGGTAACCACTCTTCTACTTTGTACCTCCACAAATTGGCCTGTTCTAAATACCTCATAAAAGTGGAATCATATAATATTTTATCCTTTATTTATTTGTATATTTATATACAAATAAATTTATATATTTATATTTATATAATATATTTATATAATTTTTAATAATTTATATATAATATATATTATATGTTGTATATTATATATAATTTATATTATTTATATAATTACATTATATTTATATAATATATATGTTTATATATTTATATATTTGTTTATATATTTATATATTTATACATTTATATATTTATTAATATTATTTATTGATATTTATAATTATTTATATTTTATATTTCTATTATATAGAAATATAATATATATTAAATATTTTATTATAATATTTATATTATATTTCTATTTATAATTATTATTTATATTTATTATTTAAATAATATATATTAAATATGTATATTTTTATATAAAATTAAATATTTATGTCATATTATATATAATATATACATATTTATATAATATATATAATAAAATATAAACATATTTATATAATATATATAATTTATTTATATATAATATATAATATCCTTTTTTGTTTGGCTTATTTCACGTAGCATAAGGTCCTCAATATTCATCACATTGTAGCATATATCAGAACTTACTTCCTTTTTAAAGCTGAATAATATTCCATTGTATGTATAAAGCACATTTTGTTTATCCGTTCATCAATTGAAGGACATTTCGGTCGTTTCTACCTTTCAGCTTTCACAAACAATGCTGCTATGAACATTGGCATATAAGTATCTGTTTGAATCTCTGCTTTCAATTCTTTTAGGTGTATATCCTGAAGTGGAATTGCTGGATCATAGGGTAATTCTATGTTTAATTTTTTGAGGAACCGCCATACTATTTTCCACAGTAGCTGCACCATTTTACATTCTCATCAGCAATGTGCAACAGTCTCCATATCTCTGCCGACACTTGTTATTTTGTTGGGGTATTTTTGACAATAGCCATCCTAATGGATATGAAGTGGTATCTCTTTGCAGTTTTGATTTACATTTCACTAGTGGCTAGTTATATTGAGCATCTTTTTCATGTGCTTATTGGCCATTTGTATATCTTCTTTGGAGAAATGTCTATTCATGTCCTTTGTCCATTTTTGAACTGGATTGTTTGGTTTTATTCATTGTTGAGTAGTAGGAGTTCTTCATATATTCTAGATAGTAATCTCTTATCAGATATATGCTTTGCAAATATTTTTTTCCATTCTGTGGATTATCTTTTTACTCTCTTGATAGCGTCTTTTTATGCACAAACATTTTTAATTTTGATGAAATCCAATTTATCTATTTTCTCTTTTGTTGCCCGTGCTTTTGGTGTCATATCCAAGAAATCATTGCCAAATCCAATGTGATGAAGATATTATCCTGTGTTTTCTTCTAAGAGTTTTAGAGTTTTAGCTCTTAAGTTTAGGTCTTTGATCTATTTTGAGTTAATTTTTGTATATAGTATCAAGTCAGGGACCAACTTCATTCTTTTGCATGTAGATATCCAGTTTTCCCAGCACCATTTGTTGAAAAGATTGTCCTTTCCCCATTGTATGGTCTTGGCACCCCTGTCAAAAATCAATTGACTTATATGCAAGTAGATATTTTTTAAGTATAATGAGAAGTTATTGACAGTATTAATCAAGGTTATCAGGCACCCCTGAGTTTCTACATTGACTTTCTTAAGTCTCTTTGAAGGTGATAGACTTGTAAGGGAAAGGGGAATTCTAAATTCCAAAACCCATTACTAATAAAGCAAAGCTTAAAGGAGTAAAAATTAAGTTTTGCATAGGAAGAGGAATCTCAAGAGATGACTTAATGGAAGTTTCCATTAGAGAGGAAGAAGAAATATAAAGGCTTCAATAGAAAAAGAGAAAGAGAGAAGACGAGAATGAAAGGTTAAAAGTCAGGGATACGTTCATTACCTGCCTCCACCCTCAGCATTGGAAATGGTGGTCAGAAAATCCATGAATCTTGACTTCGGAGGTGAGATTTGGGGTGGACATGTAAATTCAAGCAATGTCAATATACGCTTTTATCAAAAGAAGTGGGAATGGATACTGGACAGCCAAAAATGAATAAATAAACTGTATAGAGAAACTAGAACATGTTTGTATGCTGCTGGAATGGTCCAGCGGTAAGGGAGAGATTGATGAGGCAGAAGAGGGGAAACCTGCAGGAGCTAGTCTCTGAGAAGGAGAGAAGGGTCAGGACCAAGCACCTTTGATAGGAGGAGGGATACTTCGGCCAGCAACAGGAGGGCAGAAGGAGGAAGTGGGCCCAGAGGGGTGCGGACTTGATGGTGAGTGCCCATCTGATGGCTGCTATTTTCTCAATGGAGTGAGAGGACAGAATGTGCCAGCTACCACTCTACTGTCTTTCATCTCCAGATTTACTCCTCTTGACCTGCTCTGCTATAATGGAGCTGGACCACGTAAACATTTCTCCTTTGCCAAGGGCACAGTGTTAAGGCTTGTCAGTAGAGGCTGCTGAAGGGAGACTCCAGGAAGAAGGAGCTTCTCTTCCTGGTTCTTGTTTGCTCCTCTCAACAGGTTCCTGCAGTGAACTGTGGCCAGCAGCATGTAGCACCTCCCTGTGGGTAGTTTCCCCTAGCAACTCCAAGGGTGGCTTCCCAGCAAGTTCTGCCAATCGGGCATCTCAGTGAACTTCTCTGCCATTCAGTGAGCCACAAGGTCTGGAGTGACCTCTACCAAATCTGTTTCTGTTAGGCTCTGTCTCAACTTAGAGACGGTGGGGCTCCCTATTTCTGCTATTTCCATAGTCTTTAGAATTCTCTTTTTCTCTTAATAGGTAACTTGTTGTTATAGTTAATAATTCTTTATATTAAACTTTTCCTGTTTAAATTACTGTGTGGTTTCTGTCTCGTCAGGGACTCCGACTAATACAAGTTATCAGGCAAGAGTGAAGGGGAGAAGAAAGAAGAAGTTTGAGGAGAGAGAGACAGGCTGAAGTAGTTTAAAAGAGGGAGTAAATAAATTTCCCAGGCAAGAGTAGGATTTCTATTCCATTGTATGGATGTACTATAATTAATTTTACCAGTGTCTGGACATGTAGGCTGTTTAAAACACACACAAACACACTGTGGATGTCTCCTCTTCTGATCTGTCTACCTGTGCTTTTGGAGACATTTATCTATTCCCTTCTGCCTCTCTCCCTCCTCTTTTTTTCCTTTCCTTTTCTTTCTTTCTTTCTTTTTTTTTTTGACTGCGGATTCTCTGAAAAGACTACCAAAATAACTGTTGGTAAAGCAATGCCAAATTTATCATTTATCACAAAAACTTGTAAAGGAGGGAGGTTATCCCTTATTGGAGAGTAAGAGAGACCACTGCCTTGGCAGGCTAAAAGCATCTCAGATGGGCAGGGCAAAGGCAGGAGATTTATGAGTTTTCTGGAGGATCTGGTTCAGGATGACTCTTTCAGTGTTGATGGGGCTTATTGGGTTTGGGAAAATTTCATGACATAATCCACGTAGACCTAGCTGGTGTGGGATTCAAAGAGAATTGTGAATAGTAAATAGTCATAAACCTAGTTGAGTAATCTGTGGTCCCGAAAAGGGCGTGTTTATTCTCCTAAGGGATAATTGAGTAGGTCTATGGTTAGAAAATAAAAAGGCATTTTCTAGAATTTGAATTAGGTAAAGTTCCTCAGATATAAGAGCAAAAGCAAACTTCATATAAGAAAAAATTGATAAATTGGATTTCATCAAAATGGAGAACTTCTCTTTGAATGACACCGTTAAAGGAATGAAAAGACAAGATACAAACTTGGAGAAAATATTTGCAAATCATATCTGACAAAGAACTTGTATCCCAAATATATAAAGAACCCTAGAAACTCAATTATAAAAAGACAAACAACTCAATTTTTAAAATGGGCAAAAGATTTGAATAGACATTTCATCAAAGAAGACATTCAGATAGCAAACAATCATGTAAAAATATGCTTATTATTCTTTAGGGAAATACAAACTAAAAGCACAATGAAATACCATTACACATCTATTTTTGAATGTAAAACAAAAAGACTGACCACATCACGTGTTGGCAGAAACATGAAGCAGTTGGAGGCCTCAAACATGGCTCATGGGAATGTAAAATGGTATAACCACTTTCGAAAAGAGTTTCTCACAAGGTTACACATACACCTAGCATGCCATGCAGCCATTCCACTCCTAGCTATTTACCAAGAGAAATAAAAGCACATGTCCATACAAAGACTTATATATGAATGTGCATAGTAGCTTTATTTGTAACAGCCAAACACCGGAAACAATCTAACGTTCATCCGTGGGTCAATGGATAAACAAATTATGGGATATCCATGTATGGGAGTATTACTCAGTGCTAAAAAGGAATTAACTGTTGTTATACACAACAGCACGGATGAATCTCAAAATAATTATGCTGAGTGAAAGAAGCCAGGTATAAAAGAGTACAGACTTATATGAATTCCATTTAAACAAATTACAGAAAATGCAAACTAGTCTACAGTGACAGAAAGCAAGTCAGTGGTTGCGTGGGGATGAGGTTTGAAGGCGGGGTTGGGAGGGGGCATGAAGGAGAAGTTATAAACGGGCAGGAGGAGATGTTTGGGGGTGATGAGTATGTTCTTTATCTTTAGTGTGGTGATGTTTCACAGGCATATACCCATGTCAAAACTTACCAAACTTTTCACTTTAAATATGTGAGATTCTTTGTATATCAATAATGCTGTGTTAAAGAAAAGTTATCTTTGAGGCAGAAGTTAAAGTGAAGTTAAAGAAGTTAAAGTGAAAATCTGTACTCATTCTCACTCTCAGAATTTCCACATCCTCCTTCACGCCCCTGTAATGTTCTCTCTCGTAGAGTAATTAGAAAAGAGTTCGTGAGATTCAGTGATACCCCCAAACCTTAAAGTTAAGATTACCCATTGCGGCAAGCACTGTTGATGGCCCACCCAGCAGCCATCCCCTCTCCTCTTTCTTTTCTGCCACAGCCCAGCTTCTCACGTTATCAGCTGATAATGCCTGGACTTGCAATCCAGTCATGGTCAATGGCACCTGAAGGGCATTCTGGGAAAGATTTTCCACCCAGATTAGAAAAGAAACACATGAGGAAAAATGTCCCTCTTTCCTGCCTTTGGATGTTGTAACAAGAAGATGTGATGTTTACAGCTGGGGAGCCTTCTTGCAACCATGAGGGGGAAATCAAGTCTCAGACAAGTTTGCCACAAACCAACAATATTGTGCTGCTGAATTAACCAACCCTAGAACTAGTTACCTCTGGATTTCTTGTAATGTGGAATAATACACTACTCATTTTTTTTTTTAAAGATTGGCACATCTGTTGCCAATCTTCTTTCCTCCTCCTTCTCTCCTCCTCCTCCTCCTCCTTCTTCTCCCCAAAGGCCCCCAGTACATAGTTGTATATTCTAGTTGTGAGTGCTTCTAGTTGTGGCATGTGGGACGCCGCCTTAACATGGCCTGATGAGCAGTGCCATGTCCGCGTCCAGGATCCCAACTGATGAAACCCCAGGCCACGGAAGCAGAGTGCGCAAACTTAACCACTTGGCCACAGGCTGGCCCTCACTACTCATTTTTTAAAAGCCATTTAATTGCATATCTTCTTACTTGCAGTTGAAAACAGATATTTATTTAATGAATGATATTATTCATCAATTAAAATAACTGACTTAATAATCTGAAAATGAGTGGCTGCAGAGTTTTAGGAACACCTAAATTTTAGTCATGGAATTTAATTATACCTGGTCTGAAAAAAGAACATACTAAGTCATTAAGGCAGTGGCCCCTTCCATATTCTGTCCTCCTAGGTCAGGTATCTCTTGGAAGCAGGGGCTAATGAATGCCATGAGAGCTCCCGCAGAAGGAGGAAAGGAAAACATATAGCAGTTGGGGAGCCATCTTGTAGGGAATTGTGGCAGAAGTGTCCATGCTGGTCTCCAGTTCCTTCTCATATGGCCCTGGGCACTGAAAACTTGCCTAAATTTGATGGGTGCAGCATCCAAGCTCACCCTCCCTACACCATTCAGTAATGGTGGCTCCCACACCTGCCCACCCAGTTGTAGGTGGAGTCAGTTGCCCAGGTTGTAGAAGTAATATTCAGTCAGGAGTCTTTGACAACAGGCTGAGGACCAAGCCACCACTGGGCGGAAAAAACAGTGCCCTCTTGGGTCCCCAATCAAACCATTTTAAACCCCTGTAAAGCATTCAACAAAAATTTTATATAGAGAAGAATCCTTCGGTAAAGTGAATATGATCACAATTCATTTTGCTAGGTTTAGATTTTCATACCGCGTTTCTTTGAGGCAAATACATTTCGTACTGGATTTTGTATTAATTCCTTAGAGTTCCAGTTGTTAAAGGAAAGAGGACGTGTCTTTTACTGATTCAGTTGTTTAATTGTATGCTTTCACGTGTATTCTTCCTGGCAACAAGATCATCAACCTGTCTCCTCCAGCACTGGGCCTGGTGCTTTGCAGCCAAGACTCAAGATAGTATAACGACTGAGATAAACAAGAAAAATAAAACACAAAACACGAAAATCAAAAGCAAATTTTATGTTTATAAACAAGCAGGTGACTGCTTTATGAATTTTTTTACCGTTTATTATTATCAATAATTATTATTACCATCAATAAATTATTGTTTTTATTATTATTATCAATAAAAAAAGAGTAACAGTAGCTATTGTTATAGAGGAAATAGCTTCTCTTTCTGGTAACTGGTTCTTGTGTGTGTGTGAAGGAGTCGACTCCAGATACCCTTACTCTAAATTGGGATGTCCAGTACCACGACTTTTTAAGCACTGAACTGTGAGGGAGTAGACGACCAAATATAACGTACTAGGAACGGGTGATCTTTTCTTTTTAGAGCATCTTCTGCTCGCTTGGATCCACTACAAGCGGGTAGATTAAACACTTGCAGACCCAATGAAATCGCTCTATGGGAGGTCCTCATGAACCTTGAAAGCCTCTACGGAAGTTCCAAAACCCGTCAAAACAAACTTGGGGTGTGCCGCGCCACCCCAGACCGAAACTCCCGGGGAGAGACCGACAGTCAAAGCCTCCCCCTCCAGCCACCCGGCTCTCCACCGCGCGGCGCGGCCGGCGGGCGGGGCGGGGCCAGGGCCCGGAAGGGGCGGGGCGCGTAAGAGCCTCCGCCGGGGCCGTGCTTTCTTTTCCCCGCGGCCGCCGTCGGAGGCGGGCTTCTCAGGCTCCTTGGGCCATGCGGCCCGGGCGGCGGCGCCTGCCGGCCCCTTCCCAGGCTCGTCCAGGTGGGAGTCCCCGTGGTCTTAGTTCCTCCTCTCTTTCTGCCAGGAACCCGCCTCGGTCCTCGGGGCCCTCCGCCCTCTGGGCCCCGCGCCTCCGTTCGGGCGGCCTCCGTCCGTTGCCCGCGAGGTCGGCCCCGGAGGCAGCCTCCCCGGCCTCCAGTGGACGCGGCCGCGAGCTTTCCTCCTGGCTGCCTGCGCAGTCGCGTTTTGTGAGTAACCGCCTCGAGTCCTAGCTGGCCTTTCTCTTTAGTAAACGCCGATTTCGACTGTTGTTGGCTCGGAAACTAATTAAGGGCCTTGAGTGACTCGGTTCCGCGGCGGCTGGAGGGTCGCCCGGTGAGTCCCGCCCCGCCCGGGCCTTCCGCGGCCCCCGCCCGCATCCCCAGTGAAGCTCTGCGTGCGGCCCAGACGGTGCCGGGCTCCCTTCACGGGCGCTCGTTTGTCCTTAGGGAGCATTTTATAATGGGGGAAGGGATTCTCTCAGGAATCAAGACAGCCTTTACTTAACTGTACTTTGTGATTGGCTTTTTAAATTGTTAACAGCACAGTTTACCCACTAACTGAGTTGTGGTCTCGACAGGGGAGAGGTATTTGTCGGCCTTTGTTTCTAGGTCTTCTTTGTAAAGATGCTCTAAAGACGTGCCACTGGCGTTGGAGAACAACGTGCACAGTGTAGAATAGGCCGCAAGTGCCCGCTCTCCTTAGATGGTTGTGTTTAACACAGGGACGTGTATTTCTGGACATAACCCAGAAGAAACTGGTCAACAGCTGGGAGACTGGAAGAACATGCTGCCTTTCCAAAAACAAGTTATAAATGAAGACCTCATAGATGGGACTTGCTATGGTCATGTGGGGTTTCTTTCTTCCCCAAATTTGAAATACCTTGCTTCATTTAAAGCATCTTCACAGTTAACTGTCAACAGGGCAAATGTGATGGCTTAGTTTTGTTTGGTGTTACAGTCATCCTTATTTTTGAGGCCTAAGTGGTTTGAATCCTATTTTCATTGCTAAGTGTTGGAATTTTTTAAGTTTTACAAATTAAATATTTGATAAAAATATTGATAATGCAGGTAAGCCCTGAAGCATATTAAATACACGAGAGCCCACCAGTCCATTGAAGAAGTGGAATATTTCAGTACCATAGCGTCTGTTGTTTCCCTATCCCATTCCCCTGCCTTCCATCCTGAGGTGCCCGTGGCCTAGGAATGTATGTCCAGTCTCTCGGTTTTTTGAAGTGGGTGAGATAGATAGCAGTTTTATTATACATTATTTATCCCTAAACATTCTTTTTCTTGTTTTAGGCTTCACACTAATGGGACTATGCATGTAGTTGTCAGTAGTTCCCATGAATCTTATATTAAACTGAAATTTCCCAAGTTGGAATTAATCATAACCAATACTTTGTCTTCCTAATATTGATTATGTGAAATATTTCAGCATTTCAGGACTTGAAAATGATAAATTGTTTTGCAAGGTCCAGCATTTGATGTGTCCTCATAAATCATTTTCAGTAGCTGCCTAGTTCAATGACTTTCCCTCCTGGGGAGCTGTAGGACATGATCTGTGCCCCTGGCCATGCCCTTTGCAGTCCTTAAATGTGCTTTCAGGCAGCTTGGGACAGTCATTCCACAGGACTGTGTCCAATAATGATGCCAACATAATGTATCTCGGCTCTAAAACTGTTAGATTTGCTGTTGTAATGCTTTTAGTTGGAGGTCTGCACATTTTTAAAAATATATCTAACCTTTAACCTGGCTCATACCTCATCCATGTCAAGCTCTGAGACAGAAAAGCAATGGCTGGGTACTCATTAGGACCATATCATGTCTTAAAATCAATACTGCCACAGTAAAGAACATCATAAATGTATCCACCATTTTTCCTGCCCGTGCTAATGAATCCATTTCCAGCTTGGAAAGATCATTTATGGACTTATTAGGGTCTAATCAATCAAAAGGACTAACACATACTCAAATCATTATAGATATTTTAAATTGGGGGATTACCAGTTTTGACTACCAGAAAAGTAGAATTAAGCAGTATTTACATTCTTTTGTTCCATTAGAGATGTGTTAAACAACAGATAGAAAATTAACTCCACTATATAGTCTCAATGTTAGTAGTTTTAAAAGTTCCTTGGGAGCCAGGAAGATTGCAAATGTTGTTATGTTTATGGTTCCTGATAAGAATGGAAAAAAATCTTATTGGACCATTCTTTCATATAAGATGCCAAACAGACAGATGGGAGTCCAAATGAGAATTCACAGTGGGATATTTAATTTCCAGGTGCACCAGAGCCTATGAATTTTGAAGATGAATGAAGGTCATGATAAATGTTTTCCAAAAACTTGAGATAGAGGATGGCTTTGAAAAAACCACTAGGAGCACAACAACATGTATAAGGTACCAAGTTAATATTAAATTGTGTGCTTTTTAAAATGTATTTGTGGTATTCTTGAAAAGCAGTACCAAAAATTAATACATTTTTACATAGATAGGTTTAATAACTGGCACAATGATGACTTAACTTTTTGCCGTTTACCCAGCTGAGGGTTTCTTTGAAGACATAATTTTAAGACTGAGATGCCAGTAATCTATATTGATTATGTGAATTACTCAAATGTAATGTGGTTTTTTAATTAAAATGAGTGAAATATTCTTTTCAGTTTATAGGTAGCTGCAGATGAATGTCAAAGTCCTTAGCTGTGCTGTTGAAAAATCCTTCATTGCCTCAAGTAATTATGATTTATGAAGCAACTACATCTACTTATAATTCACAGGTATCTGATAAACTCCAAAGGGCTGGGGCCATTTCCTGTTAAAGTTGCCTTTGTGTGTCAGGGTATGATTTTCTTTGAGTTTGAGTATGGAATGATTTTCACTGTTGGTTTCTTTTTGTTTTTCTGAGGTTACCACATTTTGGAAGGAAAAAATGAAGAATTGGTCAAGACGACATGAAATGATGAAAATTAGTATTTTATTTAACATTGATCACCTCACAGTAAATTATATAGGAAAATAAATGTTTGACTACTTTTGATTGCTGGGCAATAAAGTCTTTATATCAACTCTTGAAACAGCTATTCTCATAGTCACTAGTCAGACTTTTTTTTTGTTTTTGTTTTTGTT
The DNA here is from genome assembly GCF_021613505.1 of Equus quagga. NCBI lineage: Eukaryota > Metazoa > Chordata > Mammalia > Perissodactyla > Equidae > Equus > Equus quagga. Next base: position 65,116,025 of record NC_060282.1, on the reverse strand, counting down.
TAGTTTTGTTTTGTTTTTTGGAGGAAGATTAGCCCTCATCTACTACTGCCAGTCCTCCTCTTTTTGCTGAGGAAGCCTGGCTCTGAGCTAACATCTGTGCCCATCTTCCTCTAGTTTATACGTGGGACGCCTACCACAGCATGGCTGCCAAGCAGTGCCATGTCTGCACCCGGGATCCAAACCAACGAACCCCGGGCCGCCAAGAAGCGGAACGTGCGAACTTAACCGCTGCGCCACCGGGCCGGCCCCTCAGACTTGTTTTTTAACATACTTTAGGGGTAGTATGTTCTTCACAATAACTAGGGTTTTTGTGGATAATAAGTCTCTGAGGTGGCAGGCAGCTGGGGAGAAATTTCTAGTACCTCCAGTTCTCATACCCTTTCTTGCCTACCTTAGCGGATTCCTGGAGAGGCCCTAATCACTGCATATTCACTATGTGGACTTCCCCTTTAGAACCTGCTATTAGACCTGAAAAACTCCTAAACTCCTTAATGAATTGCCCTTTACAAGTCAAGGTTTCACCTGTGACCTACAGATTTTGTGTAAATTTAAAATTTTTATTAATTTGCTTTCACCTTTGTGAACCAAATAATCCTAATCCTAGTACAAATAATAACAACATGCTATATTAAGGAAGATGGTGACTGGACAGTCTAGTCTGTCCAGGAATGGAGAATTTATAAGAATTCTAAAACTGAGCTGAATTCTTACCTCAGAGAAGACTTAGCTAAATCTTCCTTTTTCCCTGTTGAGGCCTTGCTTTTATCAGGGTTCTAATTTCAGTATGTTAAACCACAGTATAAAATGTGTACAGTGACATCTCTGTAGTCACTTCCCATTAGAGGCAACATTTGAAAACCATTTCCCTGCAGTGTTTGATATTGGTCCTCCTGTTTCAAAAGAACCTTAACACTTCACAATTGTAAAATGGAGGCCATTTTATGGATCCTATTTTTATAAAATAGAAATGTTTTCCCTTCATCCCATAGAGAACCAGAAAAATAATATATAAGAAGGCATAAAATAAAGTCTTAACTACAGAATTGTAATATGTAAATATTTTGTTTTTAAAAACTAGTTTTGCCTTCTGAAAGCTAACGCTATAGTCTGGCACTAGTGGATATTCAATAAATATTGTTGAGTGAATGACTTGTCAAAAGTTCTATAGAGAGTGAGCTATCCATGAAGCTGTGTGAAGTATCAGTTTCTGGTACTGTGGTAGTGTCTTGGTTAATAAGGTGGCAATTTTATGATGACATTTCCTTTTAGTAAAATTATCTTTCATTAAAGCTTTGAAAAATAAAAATAAGGATTTTGGGGATTTTACAAGATAAGTATATTTTCTCATGGTATCCTTACCTTTTCAGAACAGATACTTCGCTCCAAAAATGAAGACTGGGTTTGCAAATTGTTTTCTTGTTTTTTTGGTATCTTGTAACCAGTTAGGTTTAAAGAGCCAATCATTGCTCCTTGATTTGATGTAAATTACTTTTTTCTGTGTAACCTGGCTTATAGAAAATGGAAAATTCCAAAGCTTTTTCCTGACTGCGTAATTAGGGCTTCCAAAATGATATATATTCATATAATGGCTATGTCAATATCTAGTTAAGCATGAAAAGTCTTAAATTCAAGGCTGCTGATTATAAAAATTGCTGTTGTTTACTCATCAATTTGTCAAGTTCACAAGCACAAGAAAAAGTGGTTTAAAATAATTGGTAGGTAAATATTCTCATTTAAAGTGTTATTGCCACCTTGTGACAAATGGAGGGAACCATGTAAAAGTTACCAGTTACCAATTTTTCATTGCTGGGTTTGCAGCATTTATATTTTTATCTGTTGACCACTGGTATACTTGGCTAACCAGAAGTTTTTTTGTAGGATTCTTCTAAGTTTTAAATTTCTGCTCTTGGCTTTGAGGTTTGGATTAGTGTTTATTTCATTAGTAATTAATTTGAAGAGATCATACTATATTTTTTAAGATGGGATTCTAATGTACTCCTACACACAGTATTATCTGAAGCATTACTTCAGGATCACTCACATTTTTTTCCACTGCTTAAGTAGAAATGAAGAAAAAAATTTTCTTCAGATTGCCTATTCATCACTAGCGAAAACAGGAGTCCCAGGTCCATATGTGGCAATAAACTGTTGGAGTTGTTGTTGGCACTGAGTCAGATACATATCCCTTTGCTCTAAATTTTCTTCATTATACAGTTCAAATGGAAATACTGCATTTGGAGCAACACAAAATACAGTGGCCCCTAAGTGAAAAAAGGAAAAAAATGTAAATGAGGCATACTCCTTGAAATATTAAATAAGAAATCACATTTCAAAATATTCTAGTGAAAGTTTTAAAATTAAGTTCTGACCTACTTAGTAAAGTATTTCAGTAATTATTTAAATCTGACCTTTTTTCTTTTGAGACCCAGGAAATAGGTTCAGTAAATGAAACAAACAGGTACCAGGGCCAATGGAAGAAACATGTTGATGTTCAAATTTTAAAGGTTGGAAACTAGAAATTTATCTATTGAAGTAGTCTTACAGTTTTGAAGCTGAATAGTGACTTGAGGAGGTGGAAAAAGTAGGGATAGAAGGTATTGGAAGGTAGGGAAACACTAATCCTTTTATTCTATAAAGGGTAAGTGGATGATAGACATTATTGTACAATTCTCAGTTATTTAAGAACCATTAACATAAAGACAAACATCAACCTATGGAATGGAATAGAATAGCCCAGAAATAACCCCTTGCATATGTGGTTAAATAATTTTTGACAAGGGTGCCAAGATTCAATGGGGAAAGGACAATCTTTCCAACAAATGGTGCTAGGAAAATGATACCTACGTGCAAAAGAATGAAGTTGGTCCCTTACATTGTATACAAAACCGAATTCAGTGGATCAAAGACCTAAACGTAAGAACTAAAACTATAAAACCCTTAGTAAAAAACATTCGGGAAATGCTTTGTGATGTTGGATTTGGCAATTTCTAGAATATAGCACCAAAGGCACAGGCAACAAAAAAAATAGATCGCATCAAAAGACTATTTTTGTTCATCAAAAGATAACAGTGAAAAGGCAACCCATGGAATGGGAGAAAATATTTGCAAGTCATGTATCTGATAGGGTGTCTACAATGCAACGATGACAACCCGATTAAAAAAGGGCAAAAGATGAACAGACATTTCTCCAAATAAGATAGACAAATTTCCAATAAGCACATGAAAAGATGTTCAACATTACTAATCATTAGAAAAATGCAAATCAAAACCACAATGCGATACCACCTCACACCCCTAAGGATGGCTACCATCAAAAACTAAACAAAAGAAAATAAGAATTGGCAAGGATGTGGAGAAGTTGGAACCCTTGTGCACAGTTGTTGGAAATATAAAATGGTGCGACCCGGATAGAAAACCCTAGAGTTTCATCAAAAAAATTAAACACAATTAACCATATGATCCAGCAATTTCACTTCTGGGTATATACCCAAAATAATTAAAAGCAAGATCTCAGAGAGATTTGTACACTCATGTTCATAGCAGCATTAGTCACAATGGCCAAAGGTGGAAACAACCTAAGTAGCCATTGATGAATGAATGGATAAACAAAATGTGGTATATATACACAATGGAGGAAATTTTAATCCATGCTACAACATGGATGAACCTTGAGGACATTATAATGAGTGAAATAAGCCCAACAAAATAGAATAAATATATGATTCCACTTAGATGAGGTACCTAGAGAAGTCAAATTCATAGAGATAGAAAGTAGAATGGTGGTTGCCAGGGGCTGCGGAAGGGAGAAATGGGGAGTTATGTGTTTATTGGCTATGGCGTTTCGGTTTGGGAAATGTTGAAATGTTATGGAGATGAATGGTGCAACAGTGTGAATGTTGTACATGACGCCACTGAACTGTGTCCTTATAAATAGTTAAAATGGTGAATTTTATGTTATGTATATTTTACCACAATTAAAAGAAACCCTAAAACCCTTGACTATTACTGTAGGAGTTAAGCTCTTAAATTCTGTTTCGTTGAATGATTACCTAACTATGACTAGCCAGGAGTACAACTGCTACCCACACAGACAGTACCTACCTTCCTAGAGCTGTCTGTTGTCAGTAAACACTTAGATAGCCTCAGACTTCTGTGACTGCTCTCTTTACTGCCTTACCCTACCTGAAACCTTGCTGTTCCTTGAGTACGCTGCTTTCCTTGTGGCTCTCTCAAGTGAAGCTGCTTTTTCTCAAACACCCCACATACCTTAGTGTCACAAGAATGAGTCAATGCCTAATTTGCTGCCCCTTTGCAGCTTCCTGACCATTCTTGCCCCTGCTTTCCTTTTGATAAAAATCTCTCCCCCACTGATGCCCAGTGCCATCTGGACTTTATCACCCTTTCCACTTCCACAGTGAAGTCAACAACCAGCTCAGCCCTCCGCTATCTTCCTCTCTTTTTTAATACCTGCCATTCAGTGATTTCCAAGTCAATGATCCATTTAACTCACAACCTCCCTATGTCCTGACCTTTTTCCCTCTGCCTCCACCACACATTCCCAAAGGTCCCAGGAACCTGATAGCCCCAGAAACTTACGTCAAAACCATGAGTTCAAACATCCTGCGCCCCTACACTACTTCCTATGCTTCCAGCTTCCAGGTCTTCTATCTCAGAGACCTCCAATCTACTTCCTTCAGTTCCCTTCCCTCTTAACCAATTTACAAGTCCCTCCTTTGCCAGTCCCCCAACTCCCTTGCCCGTCTGTAACACTGCCACACTCACCTATCAAAACCTCAACTCTGCATGAACTCAGCCTGCATTCAGGCCGCTAGGCAGAAAATCACATAAATGGTATTTCTTTATTTTAAACGAATCACAGAAACCTCAAATGGGAATTTGCACTGCCTGACAACCCTGTTGGGTTTCTCGAGCTCACTTGCTCTGCTATCCCCTACAATGACTATTATATTCCATTCCTCTCCTCAAATCTTTTGTTTTCAGCTGATGACCTTGTGTAGATACATGACTAAATCTACAGGCCTGCTTGATTCTGTATGCATTGTCTTTCATCCTATAAAATGAAGTGACTTTTCTATCAGAGACCAATACCTTCATATGGTGCTCTAGATCCCATCCCTTCTCACTGTTTTAAACACTTCACTCCTTTGATCTTCCCCTCTTTCTGTAGTATCATTAGTTTACTCTCTATTGCATATCATTTGATCTATTATCTTCTTTTTAAAAAATCCCTTCCTCGACCAGACATCCTTTTGCACCTAATCCCTTATTTCTTCATCTTCATAGTCAAACATCTCACAGTTGTCTATGTGTGCTATCTCTATATCCTCACTTCCTACCGCACCCAAATCCCCACTCCACTGAAATAGCTCTAATCATGGCCACCTACAACCTCTAGATTGCCAAATCTAATGTCACTCAAACTCAGTAGCACGTGATACAGCTAACCACTCCTCTCCCTTCTTGAAACACTCTCCTTTCTTGGCTTCTATAATGCCACACTTGATTTTCCTTCTACATTCTAGCTGCTGCTTCTCAATCTCCTGTGTTCCTCCTCTTCAAACCCGTTTCTAAATATTGCAATTCTTCAAGGGCAGTCCTGGAGTTCTCTATATAGTCCTTCTCTAGGTGATTTCATCCATTCCATCGCTGTGAGTACAATCTCTGTGCTGATGATTCCTAAATTATATTTCTAGGTTAGAATTCTCTTCTAAATTCCAGATTCTTTTTTTGTTTTCTTTCAAGATTGGCCCTGAGCTATCTGTTGCCAATCTTCCTCTTTTTTTCCTTCTCTCCCCAAAGACCCAGTACATAGTTGTACATCCTAATTGTAGGTCATTCTGTTTCTTCTATGTGGGATGCCACCACAACATGGCTTGATGAGCAGTGTGTAGGTCCATGGCCAGGATCCAAACCCACGAACCCCAGGCCCAAGCAGAGCGTGCAAACTTAACCACTTGGCCACAGAGCCAGCCCCTAAATTCCAGATTCTTACACCTGTCTATTGATATCTCTGTAGCATGTCTCAAACTTATAGCTATAATTTGATTTTTCTCCCAAGCCTTTTTCTCTTTCTTTCCAGTCTTGGTAAATAGCACCATGATCCACTCAGTTGTGCAAGGTAGAAACCTGGGAGTTTTCTTTAATTCCTCCCTCTCTCCCCTGCCCTAACTGCTAAATCCAGTTCATGAGCACAAACTATTGGTTTCTGCATCCAAGAAAAATATCCCTGAGTAGAGATCATTTGCCTGCTATATTTAAAGTAACACTTAAGGAGCTCTTAGCATTGTTTTGCTTAAGACTTAAAAATCAATATACCTAACTAAAATTCATTATGAAAACAAAAAAGTAACTAAAGGAAAAAAAAATCCTCACATAGTTTTATTTCCCTTAACAAATGCTTTCTTAAATGCTTCAAGTAAGTCTTGACAAAGTAGTTACCACGTGAAAACAGCCATATTCTACCACAGGAGTCCTTAATATTACGATACCATAGTTTTTCAATTCAAAGACACACATTTTTGTCTTCTTACAGAAATCTAGTTGTATCTTAACAATTCTGATGGCATGTCATAGTAAACTTGGAAGCATTTTTTCTTCATGGTACATAAAATGTCTTATTATTTCCAATTGTGTTTTTACATATAGAATAAAAGAAGAATGTAAAGATAAAGCAAATTAAAAATAAAAACACATAGGGGCTGGCCCCGTGGCCAAGTGGTTAAGTTCACGCACTCTGCTTTGGCGGCCCAGGGTTTGGATCCTGGGCGCGGACATGGCACTGCTCGTCAGGCCATGTTGAGGTGGCATCCCACATGCCACAACTGGAAGGACCCACAACTAAAATATACAACTATGTACTGGGGGGTTTGGGGAGAAAAAGCAGAAAAAATAAAAAATAAAAACACATATATCCTTCCTCCTATTTAGCATTGGCTGGGAACTAGTGTTTTTCTCTTGGTAAATAAAACTAATTCAGGATGATAATTAACCTCTTCTGGGGGTCATGAACCTCTAAGACATATTTGATAAAACTTACGATTCATCTTCCTAAGCAAAAAGGTATAAAGCACAGACATATACAAATTTACATATAATGTAGGGATTCACAAGCCCCTACGACTCTCTAAGTATCCATGGATCCTAGGTTTAGAATGCTTGATTTAGATAATTATACAACAAAGTTGTAATGTTCTAATGGATCTTTTTGAAAAGGTACTACAAAATAAATTGAATTTAAAGCAAATTTAAGCACTGAACAAATACACACAGAAAAGTCTACATTAATACATCCTTTAAGTCCCAGAGCTGGAACCAAAGTTTGGTTTGAAGGATGGTATATCTCATCAAAATTAATGTCTCATCTAATGCAACAAAGAACTTTGTAAGATTAACTCTCTTTACTCTTACCTTAAGAGCCTTTTTATATTTTTATTAGCAAAACCATAATAAGCCCCATTCATTTCAAACAATTAAATGCTATGGTCATAGTATTATAACTAGCAATTCAGAGAAGGTGGTGATGCAAGATAATCACATTTTCTTTGCCTATTTGCCTGACTCCAAAGCTGCTTGACAAATGTTGCATGTTATTTCAAAAGGAAGATAAATTTAAAGTCATTTCATGTGTTATATTAAGCACATTTTCTTTTCAGAATTCTTTAAGCAATGCAAAAGTTCAAGATTAGAAACAGTCATGCACAATAAGGAACTTAATATCAGATAATGATACTTCCTATAAGCAATTAATAAATGTTCAAATTCAAACAGGCGTTACCTGATAGAAATTTATGATTCTTTAAAATATATATAACATTTCAATTTAACAGACTAAGAATATTTAAGTTTAAATATAATTATTTGTAGTGATCATTAATAATTTAATAGATTACCATATTTCAATGTGAGAGATGTTTCAAATAATAAGGCTGCAATTAATACATCTTCTTTAAGCACTTTTTTCCTTAAGTTCAGTCGAGCATGGGCTTCAGATAGGGAAACTCTAAAAAAGAAAACTGATGCCAATCAAAATATGTTGATATTATAAAGATAATATATATTTTGGCAGGAACAAACCAAGACACACATGAACATAAGCCACACCTTAAAGATCAGCATATTCTTACTTTAAAAAAATTTTTAATTTCTTTTCAAAGCATTTTTTTCCTACCAACTTGAATAGACTATTCCAGAATGAGCAAGTATCCTGACTTATCAAAGAGTTGGTTTCCACCCTGGCTTATCTTTATTATTCCATGTCTCCTCCCCTCCCCCCTAAGTTCTATTCAGATAAATACACAGTTGGGAGAATTAACCTAACTATAGACACATCCTTGGTGTTTTCTTCCAGTTCTTCATCTATTTGAAGTCCTCATAGAATCTTGAAACTTCAGTGTAGGAAGAGATCTTGGGGATCAAAGCTCTAACTCCCATCAGATAATTGAATTTTCTCTCCAACATCCCAGGCTACTTATTTTCCAGTCTCTTTTGAACTTTTCCCAGGATTCGCTAGGAATCATGAGGCAATCCATTCCTTTATATTTTTAAACTAGCTTTGATTACCTGAAAAAAATCTCCCTTAGGCATATGCAATGTACTTGAATGATTGCTGGACTTGGCAATCAGAAAACCTGGGCTAAGTCTCCAGAATTTACTAGCTGTGTGACTTTGTATAAATCATTTAATTTGAGATTTTTTTGAAGCTCAGTTATGAAATGGGGATAAGAACAATTCACAGGGTTGTTGTGCTTTCAAATAAGGCATTTGAAAATTCTGGGACTCACCCACAAAGATTATATAAACGTAAGCTGAAACTGGTTTCACTGCAATTTCCACCCACCAGTCTTCTGGGATTACAGAACAAGTCTAATACTTCTTAAATGTGACAGCTCTTAAAATATTCAAAGACAACTTTTCTAGTTGTCCTATGTTTTCTTTTCTCCAAGATAAGTATTCCTAGTTCCTTTACTATGTCATGAGACATAATTTTCAGACCCCTCACCATCCTGGCTACTCTCCTTGTGACCAGATTTGGTTAACATTCCTTTTCAGTACAGTACTACAGGAGTAATTGACCAGCAGAGTAGAGGTGAGGCAGAACTGGCATTTTCTTTCTCTTGATACTATATATATTCTATAATACAACCCCAAATCACAGAAGTATTAACAGCCTTATTACATTGTTTACTCATAAAGAATGAAATAAGTCTTTCATTTTAAGCCATATCACCCATTTCCTATCCATTCCCGCTTGTACTAGGGAGATTGGGACCTAAGTGAGGGCAGTACATTTATCCTATTAATTTTCTTCTTGTTAGACTAAAATCATCATTTGAGCTTGTGAAGATCTCTCCAGAGTTGTTTATTTACAAATTTAATTATCATGTTCCTGATTTCCTCACCCAAACTCCTTCTAAAAATGTTGACCAGGACAGAATATATATACATATACATATACATATAAAGCCTTTCAGAGAGAAGAGAGTATTGTTCAGCTCCACTTCACTAGAAAAGCAAAGATGGTATTATTAGGTTACTATCTATAGAAGCAGGAGAAAAAATCAAGGTTTATGACTCTTCTGAGTAGTGGTTCATTTATTTTGCTATTTCATAAACCTCATCTCCACCTCTAGTGTTTATTTCTACAATGGGAAAAAGTAGAGTTATCATATTAAAATTAATTCTGCTTAATTTTTGGATCAATATAGTCAAATGTAAACTGAAACTGTGTGAGTTTAAATAAAAAATACCTTTTTATACAGAGGAAAAACATATACAGTGGGAGAAATTAACTAAACCTATTTATCTCTTACAGACTTATAGTTGATATTTCCTGCCAGTCCTTCACTTCTCTTATTTTATATTGCATTTATAACAAGATATTTATTTATTTAATGGATTATTTTACTCCTGGTCCTACTTCATAATTTGTTTGAGATCATACATTAATTAATCTATATCAAAGGAAGTGTAAAGGTCTGTCAATAGGGGCTATTTAAATTATAGTACAGCCACATCAAAACACACTAAAACTGTTAATGCAGCTATTAAAACAGAACGAAGTAATCCTTTATGTGCTGATAATTTTCTTTTTTTTTGAGGAAGATTAGCCCTGAACTAATATCTGCCGCCAATCCTCCTCTTTTTGCTGAGGAAGATTGGCCCTGAGCTAACATCCATGCCCATCTTCCTCTGTTTTATATGTAGGACACCTGCCACAGCATGGCTTGATGAGTGGTGTGTAGGTCCACACCAGGGATCCAAACCGGTGAACCCCAGGCTGCCGAAGCAGAACATGCAAACTTAACCGCTGCATCACCAGACCAGCCCCTATGTGCTGATAATATGATATGTATATCATGCATGATTTCATTTGGGCAAAAAGAAAATATCTACCCATATGAATATATATATTTATATTTATCTATTATATATATTTATATATATAAAATGTTTTGTTAAAAAAGAGACAATAAGCCCAAAATGGAGTCACTTGTGCTAAGCCCCACATCAGCAAACCAAGACTTAATATCTCAGCTAATTACAGTTTCACCCTCGCACAAAGTTTCACATCCTCACAAAGGGATGTGATCTTTAAGCAGTCAATCTAGAATTACCTGATCAGCACTAGTGTGGTAATCTGCCGTTTAGACCCCCATCCTTATCCCAAAGGAAGATGACCCTGTCTGAAACAATATACTCTTTGTTAGAAACTTCCTTTTCTACCCACTTCTGTCCATAAAATCTTCCATTTTGTATAGCCCTTGGAGTTCCTTTCTATTTGTTAGATGGGATGCTGCCTAATTCATGAATTGTTGAATAAAGCCAATTAGTTCTTCAAATTTACTCAGTTGAATTTTGCTTTTTTAACAGTTTAAATAACACATACATCTAAAAATATATAATATATTCAAATAAAATATATATTTAATATACATCATATATTTAAGTTACATATTTGTATATGCTAGTATTTGAATAGATAATTTCTGGAAGGATATACAAAAACTGTTAACAGTGATTGTCTCTAGAGAGTGGGATAGGAATGGGTAGGGTTAGCAGGACATTTTAGACTTTTCTTTTACTGTGTCCACACTTTACTTTTATAATAAAAATTAGTTTTTTAGAAAAACTTTTAGAGGAATAATAATAGATGAGTCTATTAAAGTATTTTAAAGTAAAATATACTTAAAAAGAATTTTTCTAGATTCAACTACAAAATACCTAGAATGTAAGCAGTCACTTTGTTTTCGTGTGTGTGTGAGGAAGATTCACCCTGAGCTAACATCCGTTGCCAATCCTCCTCCTCTTTTTTTAATTGAGGAAGATTAGCCTTGAGCTAACATCTGTGCCAGTTTTCCTCTACTTTGTACGTGGGATGCCCCCACAGCATGGCTGACAAGTGGAGTAGGTCTGCACCCAGGATCTGAACCTGCGAACCTCTGGCCACTGAAGCAGAGCACGCAGAACTTTAACCACTTGGCCACAGGGCCAGGGCCATAAATAGTCACGTTTTAAAAAACAATCATTTGCATTTGAAATCAGAAATTTTCTCATGCACATGTCATACAGGAGGTCCAATAAAAATTAATTTAGTGAAAAACAAATTATTGGAAGTTCAACTGATGTAACAATATAAAGGGCCGGCCCAGTGGTGGTGTGGTTAAGTTCTTGCCCTCCACTTCAGCAGCCTGGGATTCACCGGTCCAGATCCCAAGCATGGACCTACATGCTGCTCATCAAGTGATGCTATGGTGGCATCCCACATACAAAAAATAGAGGAAGATTGGCAACAGATGTTAGCTTCTGGCATCACCAAAAAAAAAAAAAAACCCAAAAAACAATATAACAAAAGGAGTTAAGTCACTTTAAATTCTGTTGGAACAAGGTAAATTGTAAACCAACCAATGAGGAATCAAATAAACAAAGAAAAAAGTGAAACAGATAAATAAGTTCATTAAAGACATCATTTAAAAGTCAATACTGGCTTTAAGATTTTGCATTGAATACCTACAAATATTTTAATGCAGATGATGACAGTTTTGATCCACATATAGAATCTGTTCTGATTCTGCGACTTGCTAGATAATAGCCATGAATCATTCTTTCTGCCTCCAAGCTGAATTCTACATTCAAATTCTTTGCAAAAGCCAGCAGCTAAATTAAAGTGTGAAAATTTTATGAGATTCAAACTTTATTATAGAATCTATATTACAAAAATCCAAAGTACATTGTCATTTTATTTTTAAAAGTTTGCATGTTTTATTTATATCAAAATTGATTAAATATCTGGGGCCATTCCAAAATCATTGAGCACTTTAAATCATAGTCTTAGGCTTGTAATGAATATTAACGTTTACCCAGAATAATTTCTTCCTCCCTCTTAGAAGTGTTCTATGCAATGTCTTTGAATGCCTATCAAGTCTTTGCTTCCCCCAGAATAAAGGCTCACTTAGAGCCTTTCAGTGGGAGAGCGGCTTCCTTCAGAGCTCATTTCCCTTTGAATAGCTTTAATCCTTTGACAGTTGAATTCCCTATAACTTTCTCTCATTGGCCCTAGAGCTATTTGCCCTCCTTACTTCCCTTCCTTCCTTTTAAAGAACACAACTGAACACCAGCAATGTGGGAGGTACTGTATAACTACTATGAAGGTGGGCCTTGGAGATTCAGTAAAATTTTGGTTAAAGAATAAGTCTTCAACATAATGATTTTCACTATTTCCTCTGAGTTTTGTGCTTTTTTCTTTCTGAGTGATTCCCAGTTCCTAAGTCTTTATTCCATGACATAATTTCCAGACTTTTCACCATCTTAGTGGTTTTCTGCTTTTTCAACTCATAGAACCAAAAAGAACAATTAACAGTAATAAGGTTGTTAACTATAATATTTATATTTTAAATACAACTTTTTTTTAAAGATCTGGATATGTCCTGTCTGCTTTATTCTCTTTATAATCCACGGTTCTCTCCACGCCTTCAAAAGTGGATAATAATACTATTAATAACATCAGTAGCCCTCCCTAGTTCTACCCTATGGAGGCACAGTGATGTGCCACCTCTATTCCCCTTCAGGAAAGGACTTGTTGCCCCACCTACTGGGAGTGCTGTCAGTGTTGGCCTCCAGTTGTCAATTTCTTTAGGGATTGCCTCAGTATAGCCCATATCAAATGGCTGATTGAGGCTGAAGTGGAAGAATGGTGTTATAAAGCCTCTCTATTTCTATCTAAAGCAGGACAACCCTGGTGGGTCTCTTTAGCTCCAGAGCTCTTTGTGGGGCCAGCCAGAAGCTACCTTGGGGCCTGCATCGCAGCTTGACTCCTTCCTTTGCCCAAACCTGCTTCCTTCTCCTTTCCACAGGTATTGACAGAAGAGCACTCTCTAATAAACACTGGCACACTAAACCCCATCTCAGTTGGCCTCCTAGAACCCAGGCTGCAACATATTCCATCAAATCTGTTTTGTGTGACGAACAGATTTATCTTCTGGAGAAATAATTTTCACTATTTCACTAGCCTAGGAACGTCTACAACTGTTCTCTAAACTCTGACAAATCAACTATAAATTCTTTTGCCTGAGCTTTAAGGCTTATTGTAAATTTCCCAAATCCTAATCCCGATGACTCCATAATACAAATTTTGCTCCAGTCAGGCAGGTCTTCTCATAGTTTTCCACGTATACTTATTTCTACTTTTATGTCTTTGCTCTTACATTTTTTTTTTTCTGTCTAGGATGCCCATCCTTCCTGCCATCTACATCTTACCTTTTCTTAAGGTCCAACTAAAGTCTCACCTCCTCCATGAAGCCTTCCCAACTCTTGCATTCTACTTGATATCTCCCTTTCTGAATTCCTAAAATACTTATAATCAGCACCACCCAGCTTAGCACTTCAATTGTCTCTTAATTGTTTCATGTATCTTGTTTTTATCTCAATTAAAGATCAACTATATAAAGAAGAAAATTTACGTTTCTGTGAGAATATAAAAAAAGAGAAATAGACTCATATATATAAAGTATTTAGTAAATACCTAACTAATTAATACCTCGACAGATTTTTTTGTTTGTTTTTCAGGGAAAAACTAGGCAAAAATATCTCCAGGTCATTAGTGTGTCTAAATATTTAGTACCCTAATTCTTAGAGACTAGCTACTTTATTCTTATATCCTAAAACAAACAAAAAGACCTTATTGTATCATAAATATTGTTCTTTTTCTGTTCTAATCTATGGGAATAAACAATGCTCATAATTCATTTTTAAGTCCACCTCACCTTTCAACCTTTTACCCATGCAATAGGCTTACAAGGAAGGCAGCTATGCAAAAAAAATTTAGACCCATGGATTCCCACTTCCCAATATTTCCTGCCTTTTGTCTATCCAACCTAGGTATTTTAACTCTACTGTGGACAGATTTCTGAATAGTTAAAGTTAAAAAGGCTTTACTTGTAAATACTTGAGTACCTTTAACAGTGGGAAACAAATGGCGAGCAATAGGATATATTAGGGTATATGAGGAAGCCATTTGGTGTAATTCAGCCTGACTTTGTTTTTTGAAAAGGGCCTGACATGGCCATTGAGCATGCATTGTATGTCTGCTTTAAACATTTGTTACCTCCCAGACAAGAACAAATGGTCTTAAGATAAAGATGCAACTTCCCTCATATTGGCATTTCCTTAGGATAAGCATCTCTCCCTAGGCTAGGAATTGATTGCTGCACCCACCCTGTGACCACCCAACTTGAGACAACAAACGGGCTACCTGCTGTGTCCATCAGTCACTGTGCCGACAGAGCAACCTCGTGACTATTGTAAAAGGGACATTTCAATCATATGTAATACATGCTCTTTGATGGTATATAATCACTCTGTACATCCCCACATCTTTGGTGCCCTTCCTTTCTTGGGGAAGGAAGGCCCGGGGCTAAGCTAGCCCTCAGATCTGGCTCATAATAAACTCATACCAATTTTCATTTATAGAATTCATTATGGATTATTTTTGTCGACAATAGCTATGAGAATCATTGCTAAATTTACGTCATCTACTCTCAGGACATGCCAGACATGTTTTTATGTCAGGACACTAAAATGGGTTAGTGACTCATGATAGATATTCCTTAAAGTCAGAATTCTGAATTCATATAAAGGAAATCCCTTTGAATAACTGTATATCTATATAGCCTGTCATCATAATTTTCTGTAGAAATATTATATTTTGGTTTTCTTTTCATTGAGATTATTTAAGCTATAGTGATCTGGACAAGGGTGCAAAGAATAAGTTCAACATTTTAGTATCTATGCCCTTATACAGTTTTTTATTTATAATAATCCTAAATACTTTCTATACAATATCTTTAAAATGTTTAAAGCTGGAAGCAAATTGGAATAAAGGAAACCTAAATAAAGAAAATTGAACGCTCAAATGGAGTACTATTTAAATTGAGGATCGTTAGCACAAGTATTCTTGGTAATCATTTTTCCTACATTTACCTTTTCAAAATCTTCAGTTGTAAACTGTTTAGAAGCTATATAAAGCAGCCCTTCAGGATCAATGGCTTTCTTTAAAGTATGATGCACAGTAGGAAGAAGTGGGTGGCAAGGAGATGATTCATTGCAGTTAATCAATAATACAAATGCCTCTAACAGATTAGCTGGAATCAAACTGCAATCCTACATCAAATGAAAATGTAAAAGGAAAACATTAAACTCTGGCATTTTCACAAACTTTTTGGAAATAATTATGAGAAGTATGTATAATTATTATTTAAATTATTAATATATTTATATTATAATATTTAATTATATTAAATTATATAATTATAATTATAATTTTATTTTTTATTATTAGTTATTACTTATTAAAGTGATTTCTGAATAGCATGGGAAAATTGTGGTAAACAATTTTTTTTAAATGCTCTTTATTATTAGAAAGCATTGGAAATAGAGCAGACCATATGGAAGAGAAAATTAGTGAGCAAACGTATACAAAGCTTTGAGCAGGGTGATAATAGACAGAATCAGAAAATTGCAACTGTATATCAGAATAGATTAATAAACAGTTATAACATAAAGGCCAAAGGGAAAGAAAGCATTAAAAATAACTATAACCACTTCAATTTGGTAACAAACTCACAATACAAAAAGGGATAATTAGTGACAAGAAAAACATAGAAGAGAAAGAGGTAAAGGACCAAAACTGCACAGCAAATGGAGATAAGATGCTATCAGCAGAAAAAGCACATCTCATCTATGAGATCTTTTCTACAAACCTCATGGTAATCACAAAGCAAAAACTCAAAGGACAGTCACAAAACATAAAAAAAGAGGAAATTTAGAAACACATTACAGAAAACCACCAAACTGAAACAGCAGACAGAAACACAGGGAAAAAGAAACAATGGAAATATAGAACAACCAGAAAATAAAAGATAAAATGGCAGTCTTAAGCCCTCAAATATCAATAATCACCCTAAATGTAAATGGATTGAATTCACCAATCAAAAGACACAGAATGGCTGGACTAGAAAACAAGATACAACAATATGCTGCATCCAGGAGACCCATCTCAGCTCTAAAGACAAACATAGGCTCAGAGTGAAGGGGTGGAAGTATGATACTCTAAGCAAATGGCAACAAAAAGGAAGCGGGTGTAGCCATACTTATATTAGACAAAACAGACTTCAAGCCAAAAAAGATAACAAGAGACAAAGAAGGACATTATATAATGATAAAGGGAACATTCCACCAAGAAGACATAACATCTATTAATATATAGGAATCTAATATAGGAGCACCAAAGTATATAAAGCAACGAGTAACAGACCTAGATGGAGAAACTGACAGCTACACAATAATAGTAGAGGACTTTAATACCCCACTAACACCAATGGATAGATCATCCAGACAGAGAGTCAACAAGGAAATATTGACCTTAAATAAAACACTAGACTGGATGTACTTAATAAATATATATACAACATTCCATCTAAAAGAAGCAGCATACACATTCTTTTCAAGTGCACACAGAACATTCTCAAAGATAGACCATATGTTTGGAAACAAAGCAAGTCTCAATAAATTAAAGAAGTTTGAAATCATATCAAGCATCTTTTCTGACCACAATGATATGAAACTAGAAATCAACTACAAGAAGAAAGCTGGAAAAGTTTCAAATATGTGGAAATAATATGCTACTGAACAACTACTGGATCAATGAAGAAATCAAAAAGTACCTAGACACAAATGAAAATGAAAACACAACATACCAAAACCTATGGGATGTGGGAAAAGCAGTACTAAGAGGGTATATATGGCAATACAGGCCTACCTCAAGAAACAAGAAAAATGTCAAGTTAACAATCTAATACTATACATAAAAGAACTAGAAAAAGGAAAAAAACAAACAGTAGTAGAAGGAAGGGAATAATAAAAATAAGAGCAGAAATAAATGAAATAGAGACTAAAAAGACAATAGAAAAGATCAATGAAACTAAGAGCTGGTCTTTGAAAAGAGAAACAAAACTCACAAATCCTTAGCTAGACTCACTAAGTAAAAAAGAGTGAAAGCTCAATTAAATAAAATCAGAAATGAAAAGAGAAATTACAAAAAAATACAAAGTACTAAAAGAGAAAACTATGAAAAACTGTCTACCAACAAATTGAATACCCTAGAAGAAATGAATAAACTCTTAGAATCATACAATTTCCCAAAACTGAATCAAGAAGAAATAGAGAATGTGAATAGACCAATCACAAGTAAAGAGATTGAAGCAGTAATCAAAAACCTGCTGAGACACAAAAGTCCAGGACCAGCTGGCTTCTCTGGTGAATTCTACCAAACATTCAAAGAAGATTTAATACTTATCTTTCTCAAACTCTTCCAAAATTGAAGAAGATAGGACGCTTCCTAATTTGTTTTTTGAGACCAACACTACCCTGATACCAAAACCAGACAAGGACAAAACAAAAAAGGAAAATTACAGGCAATATCACTGATGAACATAGATGCAAAAATCCTCAACAAAATATTAGCGAATCTAATACAATACATTAAAAGGATCATACACCATGATCAAGTGGGATTTATTCCAGGGATGCAGGGATGGTTCAACATCTGCAAATCAATCAATGTGATACATCACATTAACAAAATTAATAAAAATCACATGGTCATCTCAATAGATGCAGAGAAAGCATTTAACAAGATTCAACATCCATTTACGATAAAAACTCTCAATAAAATGGGTATAGAAGGAAAGTACCTCAACATAACAAAGGCCATATATAAGAAACCCATAGCCAACATCAGACTCAGGAGTGAAAAACTGAAAGCTATTCCTCTAAGAAGAAGAACAAGACAAGAATGCTCACTCTCACCACTCTTATTCAACATAGTATTGGAAGTCCTAGCCAGAGCAATTAGGCAAGAAAAAGAAATAAAAGGTATCCAAATTGGAAAGGAAGAAATAAAACTGTCACTATTTGCAGATGACATGATTCTATATATAGAAAACCCTAAGAATCCACCAGAAAGCTATTAGAAATAATCAACAACTACAACAAAGTTGCAGACTACAAAATCAACATATAAAAATCAGTTGCATTTCTATACACTACCAATGAACTAGTAGGAAGAGAAATCAAGAATACAATTCCATTGGGGCTGGCCTGGTGGCGCAGCAGTTAAGTTCACACATTCTGCTTCGGCGGCCCTGGTTTGCTGGTTCGGATCCCAGGTGTGGACCTACATACCACTTGGCAAGCCATGCTGTGGCAAGCGTCCCAGACATAAAGTAGAGGAAGATGGGCATGGATGTTAGCTCAGGGCCAATCTTCCTCAGAAAAAAACAAACAAAGAATACAATCCCATTTACAATTACAATAATAACAAAAATTACCTAGGAATAAATTTAACCAAGCAGACAAAAGACCTTTATGCTGAAAACTGTAAGACATTGTAGAAAGAAACTGAAGACACAAAGAAATGGAAGGATATTCCACGCTCATGGATTGGAAGAATTAACATAGTTAAAAGGTCCATATTACCTAAAGCAATCTAAAGACTCAATGCAATCCTCATCAAAATCCCAGTGACATTTTTCATAGAAATAGAACAAAGAATCCTAAAATTTATACGGAATATCAAAAGACCCCCACATTGCCTAAGCAATTCTGAGAAAAAAGAACAAAGCTGGAAGCATCACAATCCCTGACTTCAAAATACGCTACAAAGCTATAGTAATCAAAACAGCATAGTACTGGCAGAAAAACAGGCACACAGATCAATGAAACAGAATTGAGAGCCCAGACATAAACCCACACATCTATGGACAGCTACTTTTCAAGAACAGGGCCAAGAACATACAATGGAAAAAGGAAAGTCTCTTCAATAAATGGTGTTGGGAAAACTGGACAGCCACATGCAAAAGAATTAAAGTAGACCATTGTCTTACACCATACACAAAGCTTAACTCAAAATGCATTAAAGACTTGAATTTAAGATCTGAAACCATAAAACTTCTAGAAGAAAACATAGGCAGTACACTCTTTGACACTGGTCTTAGCGGTGTCTTTTTTAATATCATGTCTCTTCAGGCAAGGGAAACAAAAGAAAAAATAAACTAATGGGACTGCATCAAACTAAAAAGCTTCCGCACTGCAGAAGAAATGATCAACAAAATGAAAAGACAATCTACCAACTGGGAGAAGATATTTATCATATATCTGATAACAAATATCCAAAATATATAAAGAACTCATATACTCAACAACAAGAAAACAACCTGATCAAAAAAAAGGCAGAGGATATAAACAGACATTTTTCCAAAGAAGGTATACAGATGGCCAACAGGCACGTGAAAAGATGTTCAACATCACTAATTATTAAGGAAATGCAAATCAAAACTACAATGAGATATTGCTTCACACCCATCAGAATGGCTATTTCTAAAAAGACAAGAAATAACAAGTGTTGAAGAGGATGTGGGGAAGAGGGAACTCTCATACACTACTGGTGGGAATGTAAATTGGTGCTGCCACTATGGAAAACAGTATGGAGATTCCTCAAAAAATTAAAAATAGAAATTCCAGCCACTACACTCCTGGGTACTTATCCAAAGAACACAAAAACACTAATTTGAAAAGATATATGCACCCCTATGTTCACTCCAGCATTATTCAAATAGCCAAGACTTGGAAGCAACCTAAGTGCCCATCAATGGATGAATGGATAAAGATGATGTGGTATATTTATATATAATGGAATACTACTCAGTCATAAAAAAAGATGAAATCTTGACATTTGCTACAACATGGTCAGACCTTGAGGGTATTATGCTAAGTGAAGTAAGTCAGATGGAGAAAGACAATTACTGTATGACTTCACTCATATGTAGAAGATAAACACATAGATACAGAGAACAGATTGGTGGGGAAGGGATGGGGGAGGGTGAAAGGGCACATGTGTAAGGTGATGGATGGCAACTAGACTTTGGTGGTGAACATGCAATCTATACACAAGCTGAAATATAATGATATATGTCTGAAATTTATATAATGTTATAAAGCAATGTGACCTCAATAAAAATTTTTTTAAATAAAAAAATTAAAATGCCCTTTATTGAGTATTTTCTTACACATTATTCATTAAAGCCTCCCCCACTACCTATTTAAATTACTAGTCAGCAGACATCTGCTTTGCGTGACTAAAAAACATAAAAATTTTCAAACAATTGCATCATTATTTGGTTCTAGTCCCTGTTTAAGTATAGAAATGGGTTAATAACAAAACATTAAGAACAACAAAAACATTAACATTAAAACAGTGACTAAATTCTCTGAACAACATTCTAACAACAAAATATACATATACTTTACCATCTGACCAATCAGAGCATTGGTTTTCTTCATGTTTCTCCTTGAAGATGAATCCATATCAACAAAAGACCAAAAACTGCACTGAACTGGAAAAGTCATTTGTTGATCGATATCATCCCCAAACTTCTTTCCCGGGATGTACACTGTGATGCTTCTGCTTTCTACCACTAAGTCAGAAGACATTACCCATTTGTTATGTAAGTTCATTTTGGTCTATATAGCTACAAATGAATAACAAATATTATTAAATAGAATTTTACTGTCTAAATTTTGGACAGTAAAGACAAAAGTAAATTTGATCGTTTTGTAAGATATGGCTAACTTAGAAGATCTGCCATAAAAAGAACAAGGAAAGAAAAATATTTCAATGTTTATGTGCCCCATGACTTAATGAGAACCAGCAGCCCAAAGGAAGTAGCTGGAATTGTGGTCAGTGTCTGCATGGAATAGGCAGAGGGTTAGGAGATTGGTCATATAGTCCACGCTTACAAGAGAGACTGAAATTAAGCAATGTTCTTTTCTGTGGAAAAAAATAATAAGTGGGCCTCTATCTGGGAGTGAAAGAATAGATTGAGAGAAAATACGAACTACAAGGAGTAGGCAAAAATATATCTCAAATTCAACAAGTTCAAAACCAAATTCATCATTTCTCCTCCACAAGGGGCTCTGTGTGCATTAGTCACTATTAGGGGTATCACCATCCACCCACTTAAAACCAAAACAAAAAAATGTGGAAACTCCTATTCTCCTTTTTATCTTTCCTTCACCTCTTATATCCATTTAATCTATGGATTCAATCCTACTCCTAGGAGTCTTATCTTCCAAATATTTCTCAAATTAGTCTTCTCTCCATTCATGATAACAGAGTCTTTTGTGCACATGTTTAACTTTCTCTTGGGTCATATTGTAAATACGTATTTAATTCTACATAAACTGCTAGAGCAGTTTGCAAATGGTTGTGCTATTATATACTCTCATCAACAATATATGAGAATTACAGTTTCTCCACATCCTTGGCAACATTTGTTGTTGTCAATCTTTTTAATTTTAGTCATTTTTTGTAGCCAAGGCCAGCTACATAATTTGTGGAGCCCAGTGTAAAAATAAAGTCTAGGCCTTTTATTCAAAAATCAGGGGGAAAACTGCTTTTAAAAGTTGTGATATATAAAGCTTTTTCCTCTAAAAAGTATTTTATTACCTATAAAATGTAATAGGAGTGGATGTGGAGAAATTAGAACCCTCATGAATTACTGGTGAGAATGTAAAACGGTGTAGCCACTGTGGAAAACAGTTTGGTTCCTCATAACGTTAAACATACAATTATCATATGATCTCACAATTCCACTTCTAGGTATATACCCAGAAGAGTTGAAAGCAGGGACTTAAACAGATACTTTTACACCAATGTTCATAACAGCATTATTCAAAATAGCCAAAAAGTATAAATAACACAAGCATCCATCTATAGATGAATGAATTTTTTCAAAAAGTGGTATATACACACAATGGAATATTATTTAGCCATAGAAAGGAATGACATTCTATGAGTAGGCAAATTCACAGAGACACAAAGTAGAATAGAGGTTACCAGGGACTGAAGGTAGGGGGGAGTAGGGAGTTATTGTTTTGTGGGTATAGAGTTTCTGTTGGGGATTACAAAAAAGTTCTGGAAATGGATAGTGATGATGGTTGCACAACATTGTGAATGTACTTAATGCCACTGAATTGTACATTAAAAATGATTTAAGTGGTAAATTTTATGTTATGTGTATTTTATCAGAATGTTTTTTTAAAAAAGAATGATGTAATGATAACTGCTACAACATGGATGAACCTCAAAAACATTATGGTAAGTGAAAGAAGTCAGGCATCAAAGACCAGATATTGCCTGATTCCCTTGATATAAAATGTCCAGAATAGGCAAATCCATAGAGACAGAGAGCAGATTAGATTGCCAGGGACTGTGGGGAGGAGGGCTAGAGGGGGAGTCCTAATGAGTATGGTTTTTCCTTTTGAGGTGATGAAAATTTTCTCAAAGTAGATAGTGGTGATGGTTGTACGACTCAGTGAATATTCTAAAAACCACTAAATTGTACACTTTAAGTGGGTGAATTGTATGGTATGCAAATTATATTTCAATAAAGCTGTTACCAAAAAACATAATAGCAGTAATTGGCATCCTAAAATTTAAAATTTTAATTATTGGCATGAATTTTATCACTTATCTTTATATTGTACAATACCAGTCTTAAACACAAATTATGAGCATTTAACTCATATACAGAGTCACTAGTATTTTGTAGCTTGTACATACATATGTATTTTGTTCTTACTAGAATAGTGGAAAAACTGCACAAAACTCTTTATTTTACTTTTTTTTTTGAGGAAGATTAGCCCTGAGCTAACCGCTGCCAATCCTCTTTTCGCTGAGGAAGACTGGCCCCGAGCTAACATCCATGCCCATCTTCCTCTACTTTCTATGTGGGACGCCTACCACAGCATGGCGTGCCAAGCGGTGCCATGTCTGCACCCAGGATCCAAACCGGCGAACCCCGGGCCACCCAGAAACAGAACGTGCACACTTAACCACTGCACCACCAGGCTGGCCCCAATTTTACTTCTTGATATGCACACATTTCACAAATACTCTCTACTTTCAGCTCACTGATGAGTAAGGAAAGACTAAAAGGAAAAGGAACTATGGGTTGCCCTATTTTTCCCTTTCCTCCTATATCATTTTCAGTAACTGGCTGGCAAATACAGGGAAATAACCCAGTAAGAAGGATATGATGGGATTCCTTGGTTATTTGTGTTTCTTAGAATGCTACTGCCTTCTTTCTACATTTAAGAAGTCTGGTTTGAATGGAAAGCCTGGCCTCTTGGGGCTATTAGCTCCCCCTCTTACTCAATTGAAGATGTTTTGATATGGAACACGAGCACTGAATTGCAGTGTACTCATGATACACAAGAGTTCAGCAAGAATCAAACTGATTACAAATTAAGTATGTTACAGAAGCCACATAGTGATCATAAATGCTATATGAAATAGGGCAGCAAGGAACGGGAGACACATGCATGCATGTCTCTCCTCTGCTCATGTGCAAGCTCCACTGTCTTATTTGACTTCCTTACGAAACACAAGTCCTGAGAGAAAATTATTAAAAATTTGAAGATGGTGACAGTAGAGTTTTAACCAAGTGCCAGGCTCTTTTAGGGGGAGGAGGGCCTCTGTGCAACTGTACTTGTTCCGTGTCCATGAAGCAGGCCCTGCTAGTATGTAAGTACTGGTATCTCATTGTAGTTTTTATTTGCATTTCCTGATAATGATATTGAGTAGTCTTTCATGTGCTTATTCGTCATTCTGTATATCTTCCTCTGTGAAGTCACTAGACAAGTCTTTTGCCCATTTTTTGCTGGGTTCTTTGTTTTTTAAATTATTGACTTATAGGAATTGTTTCTATGTTTTAGGTCTATGTCCTATGTCAGATACATGTATTGTAATTATTTTCTTTTTCTTTGCTTGCCTATTTGCTTTTTAAATAGGGCCTTTTAATGTGTGTAACTTTTCAGTTTTGATGAAGTCCAACTTATCAATTATTTTCTGTTTGCTGCTTTCCAGGTTCTGTCTAAGAAATCTTTGCCTACCCTAAGGTTGTGAAGATATTCTCCTATGTTTTCTTCCAGTAGCTCTATAGTTTTAGTTTTTACATTTAAGTTTATGACCCATCTTTAATTAATTATTGTATATAGTTGTGAGGTATGAGAGAATATTAATTTTTTTCCATATACATAGCTGGATGTTCTGCCATCATTTGTTGAAAAAATTTTTCCTTTCCCCATTTACTTGCTTTGGTGCTGTGGTCAAAAAATCAATTGACCATATTAGCGTGGGTCTATTTCTGCGTTCTCTTGCAGGGAGAGGCAATATGCTAGGTACCCTGAGCATTGCTGCACATTCTTGCTGGTATGCCAAGAAATGCAAGGCCCTGACTGCTCTTTGTCCAGTCCATATCTGTCCATCTCCTTGTTAGTTATAAATATGGTCCAAGCAACATTACTCTAACACCAAAACCAGACAAAAACATTACAAGAAAAGAAAACTACAGACCAATATCTCTTGTGAACATAGATGCAAAAATTCTCAACGAAATATTAGCAAATTGAGTCCAACAGTGTATAAAAAGAATTATACACTACAGCCAGATGGTATTTATTCTAGGTATGCAAAGCTGGTTCAACATGTGAAAATCAATTAAGATAATCCATAATTTTAGGGTCATTGTGGATATAGTTAATTAAATTAAGATGAGGTCATACTGGAGTAGGGTGAGCCCCTAATTCAATATGCTTGCTGCCCTTATAAAAGGGGAAATTTGGATACACAGACACTCTTGAGGGAAGACCATGTGAAGACACATAGGGAGAAGATGGCCATCTCCAAGCTGAGGAAAAAGGCCTGGAATATATCCCTCCCTCACAGCCCTCAGAAGAAACCAACCCTGTCAACGCTTTGATCTCAGTCTTCTGCTATCCAGAACTGTAAGCAATAAATTTCTGTTGTTTAAGCTAAAAAAAAAAAAAAGATAATCCATAATTTCAACAAGCTGCAGAAAAGAAAGGCACAGTATCACATCAATAGATGCACAAAAAGCATTTGATAAAATCCAACACCCATTCATTACTTAAAAACTCTCAGTAGGGGCGGGCCCAGTGGCACAGCAGTTAAGTTCACATGTTCCGCTTTGGCGGCCCAGGGTTCACCAGTTCAGATCCCAGGTGCAGACAAGGTACCACTTGGCAAGCCATGCTGCGGCAGGCATCCCACATATAAAGTAGAGGAAGATGGGCACAGATGTTAGCCCAGGGCCAGTCTTCCTTAGCAAAAAGAGGAGGATTGGCAGCAGATGTTAGCTCAGGGCTAATCTTCCTCAAAAAAAAAAAAAGAAAAAAAATCAAACAAACTCTCAGTAGATTAGGAATAGAGGGGAATTCCTTCAACTTGAAAAAGAACATCTACAAAAAACCTATAGCTAACACTATATTTAATGGTGAGAAATTCAAAGTTTTTCTGCTAAGATCAAGAACAAGACAGGGAGGGCCAGTCCTGGTGGCCTAGTGGTTAAGTTCAGAACACTCTGCTTCAGCAGCCTCATCTGTCAGTGGCCATGCTGTGGTGGTGGCTCACATACAAAAAAAAAAAGGAAGATTGGCAGTGGATGTTAGCTCAAGGTGAATCTTCCTCAGCAAAAAAAACAAAAAACCAAAAAAACCCCCAACAAAACAGGGATGTCCATTCTCATCACCACTTTTTGACATCATATTGGAAGTCCTAGCAAATGCAATAAGGCAAGAAAAGGAAATAAATCTGGCCCAATACAAACTCATGTGTTAGCACAACTGAAGGCAAAGGCTAAAACAGTGCATTTGCACATTAAATTCCTCTGTTTTTATTTATAAAGGTAAAATGAGAAATGTCATTTAATATAATTTCTCAATTCCTAAAATGAGTACAATACAATCTTAACTGTTAAGTAGCCCCTTGACATTGATGGCACTATAAGTTAAACAGGTGAAAATTAATTTGAAAAAAATATTGTTTACCTGATTGAAGCTGTTCAAGTTTATCTTTTTTGTATGAAGCCAAGTCTCCTATAAAGCAGATACCACCTTTAGCTAGTAATGCAGTGCCAGCTTGAATGCTAACAGCTCCAGTTCCATATTTATTCCTGGATAGAGTAGGAAAAATTTCAGTAGAGACTGGATGATGTATACCACGTGGCACAAGGTTTATACTAAAATTCAAAAGCCTAGGGAAAAAATAAATGATTCATTACTATTATTTAATATTTGATTTTCCAAAGTCATAATGTATAACAGCTACACAATTAAATTTAATTTGATTCAATGTTTACTGAGCACCTGTGCTAGGGATAAAAACATACATGAGACTTAGTCCTTAACTGGGAAAGCCCACAGCTTAGAAAGAGAGACATAAACAAAAAACTAAAACACAAGGTGATAAGTACTAAAATAATGTTGTAAGAACATCCATAAGAGAGTATTATTTCCTCCTGGAAGGAAGTGAGAGAAAGCTACAGACAGATGACACTTGAACCGGGCCTTCCTCTTTTTATGGATTGCTTTCTTTTGTTTCTTCAGAATTTTTGCATTTAGACTTGCCAGTAGCCCATCATTACTATCCCTACTGCCTATGTAGCATGCTAACTCCTGATATACCCTTTTGCTTTCTAATCTCTTTGCCAATTGCCTTAGCCCCTTCATTTCTCAAATTTAAATTCTAAGAAAGGAATATGATTATCTTAACTTAGCTTTCAAAGTCTTGCCACAGAAATCATAGCTTGCTAGCTCAATCAACTATGATGAGCAGACAGAGACACGCAGTGCAAAAGAGGGTGAGGCTGTATCCCTCAAATGTGGATAAGTAGATGCTATAAAATGTCTAGAGTACGTGCCATTCTAAGGAATTTGGATATTAGTTTGAAGATACATAAAATAGGGGAGTGAGATTTAGAAAGAAACTTTTGCAAGCTTATAGAGCAGTCATTTTTAACCCTAGCTCACATTAAATTCACCTGGGGAGTTTTTAAAATTTCCACTGCCAAACCCTACCCCAAGACATGTAAATTAGAATCTCTGGGGGTGGGCCACAGTCATAAACTTGTTTTTTTAATTCTCCCAGGTGATTCTAACGTGCAGTCAGACTGAGAACCTAGTTATATAGAACAATGGGCTTCAAACTTGGCTGCACATTGGAATTAGCTGAGGAATTAAAAAAAATACTGACACAAGGTCATAGAATTCAAGGTCGAAATACAAAAATCAATTGTATTTCTATATATTTACAGCAAATATTTGAAAAAGGAAATTAATAAAATACTACCATTTTTCATAGCATCAAAAATATCAAATACTTAGAAATCAATTTAACAAAATATGTGCATGACCTTTACAAAATCTTGCTGAAAGAAATCACAGAATATTTAAATAAAGGGAGATATACACCATATTCATGGATTGGAAGACACCACATTGTTAAAATGTAAATTCTCCCCCAAACTGATTTATAACATTAAATGCAGTTTTAATCAAAATCCCTAAAGGCTTTTTTGGGGGATTAGGGGAGAAGTTGGTGTTAACATATGGATTCTAAACTTTATAAGAAAATTCAAAGGACCTGGAATAGTGAAAAAAATCTTGGAAATGAAGAATAAAGTTGCATCACCTGATTCAAAACTTAACACAGAGCTATAATAATCAAGGACAAGTGGTATTGGCATAATTATAGACAAATAGGTCAAAATAACAGAAAAGAGAGTTCAAATAGATTTATACCAAGTTCAATTTTATACCTAGTTTTTACCTAGTTCAACTGATTTTCAACAATGGTACTAAAGCAATTCAATCATGAAAGGAAAGTCTTTTCAACAAACTATGAAAAAATTGGATAAATGCATAGGGAAAATATTAACCTTGACTCCTACCTCACACCATATACAAAAATTAACTTGCAATAGATAATAGACCTAATGTAAAAGCTAAAACTATAATGCTTCTAGAAGAAAACATAAAAGAATATCTTCATGACCTTGGGCTAGGCAAAAATTTCTTAAACAGAACCCAGAAAACACTAGACATAAAAGAAAATAATAAATTGGATTTCATCAAAACTAAAAAGTCTGCTCATCAAAGATATCTTTAAGAAAAAAAATACAAGCTTTAGAGTGAGAGAAAAATTTCACGATACATATGTGTGACAAAGGACACGCATCCAGAACGAACAAACCCATTTAAAAGTGAGCAAAAGACTTGAATAGACACTTCATAAAGAAGATATATGAGCAGCCAATAAGCATATGAAAGAGAGCTCAAGCAGTAGTGATCAGGAAAATGCAAATTAGAACCATAATGAGATACCATTTCACACACACTAGAATGGTTAAATTGAGAAAGACTGATAACACCAGATGTTGATAAGGATAGAAAGAACTGGAACCTTACATTGTTGGTAGGAATGTAAAATGGTACACTTTTGAAAACTGTTTGGTAAGTTTCTTATAAAGTTAAATGTATATCTACCTTATGACACAGAAATTCCACTCCTAGGTATTAATCCAAGATAACAAAAACACATGTCCAGAAAAAGACTTGTACAAGAATGTTTAGAGCAGCTTTACTTATACTACTCTAAACCTGTAAAACCTAAATGTCCATCACTAGGAGACTGGATAAACAAATTCTGGTATGTTCATATAATGGAATACTACTCATCAATAAAAACAATGAACTACTGATACACACAACTGGATCAATCTGAATACCATGTTGAGCCAAAAAGCCAGACCTAAAAGAGTATATGCCATATGATTCTACTTATATGAAGTTCAAGAACAGGAAAAACTATCATGACAGAAATCACCTGTGGAGATAGGAACTGACTGGAAGAGGGAATGAAGGAATTTTCTCGGGTGATAGAAATGTTTTCTATTTTATTGTGGTGGTGGCTATAGGAGTGTATACATTTGTCGAAATTCATCAAGTTGTATACATCAGAACTGCTTATTTCACTGTATATAAATTTTACCTAAAAAACAAAACAAAAAGCCAAATCTCTCAAACAGCCCCAAATACCAGAGGAAATGTCAAAGGTTAATGACAAACAGGAAAAGAGACAAAGGCTTTAATTTATAAGAGGTATCACAAATCAGTAAGAAACAGCTTAATAGAAACATGGACAGTGGTCAAAGAGGTTCACAGAAAAATTATAAAGGCGTTTAACAAGCTGTAAATGATGCTAAAATGTACTTCTAATTAAAGAAATGCATATTAAAATAAAATACCATTTTCTACCCTTCAGATGGCGAAATTTAAAAGTTTAACAATACCCAGTGTTGGTGAGCCTATGAGGAAACAAATACTCTCATGCTCATTAGTAGAAGATTAAATTGGTGTAATCTGTAGCAGTTAGCACCATATTTACACTGCAATTTAATTTTAATTTAATTTCAGCAAAACACCATCTGTCCAATTAAGTTAAAGTTAATTTGAATTTTATTTTTAAATTTTAAATTCCTTCTATAAATTTGTTTTTGCTTTACAATTGCATACAAGATATTCATATAAGAAGGTTATTCCTAGCTTTATGAACATTTAAGTAACTTTTAAAAAAGGGTACTTGCTAGTGGGGAGCCCCAAAATGCTTTGAGAAGAGGCTTATTCCAAGGTTAGGGGGATACCCCCAAAACAGTAATCTGGGGACTTTTGATTTGAGTGCAGTGAATCAGTCCTATTGAATGGAATCTTGAAGGAAAATAAGAAAATGGCTTGTTGGTTCTTAGGAAGGAGATTATTTAAAAATGAAAATAAAATACAAAAACAGAAAACTGAACCAGGGAATGGGGGAAAAGGAAGCCTGTGACGGATGTGTTTATCTGTAAAGGTCTGAGTGGGGAAACAAGGTGAAACTTTGAGTGGTTAGAGTCTCAAAATATTGAAAGCAAATATCCCATTTCTCAATTTACATTTTAAAAGTTTTGAACTTCACTGATAAAAGCTTATATAATATTTATACTACTCAGATAAATTCTAAATATTTGTCTCGTAATAATGCTCACAGAAAGGATTTATGCAAATATGTGTGACCAATTTATAATTTGAAAAATTCATGTGACATATTTTACCTGTCTACAAGTAGAGTATCACTTGTTATAATTAAAATATCCAGGCAATCTTCCAGTTTCTTATTACGGTCACTTGTCTGTACTAGACTCATCAGCAAACACAGCTTGAGCAAGTTGTAAGTCCCAGGAGGAACAATTTGTGATGCAAAACTATTGGCAAGTATTGCTGTAAACTTCCAGCATGAACTGGAAGTCAAAGAAAGGAGACACCTGAAACTGTCGCTAATTCCTGAAGGAACTGAAAGTAAATATAAACACATATATTAAAAAGAGTTTTAAAACAGGAAAATAACATTATAGATATCTAATTCCATTTATCTAAAATATTATCAAATTGCAGTTCTTTTAATGATGCCATATTCAAATTCTTATAATGATATTAAATTATGATTGGAGGTCACTCTGGTCTATCATTTCTATCCCAGGGAATGTAATAAAAGGAAGCAGTCACCCCCCATGTCCACATAGATTGGCTGTGGGTTGCAAGCAAACCCCTCATTTTTCTCCTTTTAAGATTTATGTGAGCAAAGCCAGATCATGGGGCTCCTGTATTGCAGTGTTTGCTTCTATATTTCTACGTCTGAAATAACGTCACCTTTAGTGAGGGCTAAAAAACAGAATGGGAAATACTTGCATGTTGCTATTAAAAGGGAAGATTTATGCTCTACTACTTTGAAAGCACTGTAGTGTATTGTACTGTAACATTCTGGATCTTCTCCACTCCTTCACTCTGTCCAGCTTCTGAAAGCGATGAGTGATTTAATCCAGTTGGTCAGTTTGGGAGGAATAGCTGTGCAGGTATAATCCAGTCCTGTTCTCCTTCCTCTTGGGCTGCCATCACAGAGCAATCATTTCTTCTATGCATCCACGCCCATGGACCAAGGGAGGCGACCTTAGTGTAGTTCTTGCCACATTTGGGTGGTTAAATTTGCCTAATTCTGGAGTCCAGCATGAGAAAGCACACTTCTCCACCTACATGTAAGTCATGTTCTGCTAACGAACCAATAAAACTTGAAACACTTCACAGCAGAAAATATTTAAAAGATCACTAAAATGTCTATTGTCCATTAGTGCTTTCTTTCTTCAACATTTTTATTCTTTTAAGAAGCTTTTCTCTTCAAGATAACCAGAGGTATCTAGAATCCAATACATTTAAGTTCAGCTTGGGCCTCTATTATTGCAGATGGTTATCTAAGAATTCCAAAAAACTCTAACTCTATTCAAGAGCTAACTAGCCTTTCCTACACTTAGATATTTGTGTGCCAAGTTAAAAGGGTAAGTCTGCTCTCTCCTTTTGTTTATTTAATGCTTAATTATGTTGGAGTTAGAGGAAATTATCAGGAATAAAGGTGCTATTTTGGCCCTCATCTGCCTTTCTCATTTGTCTTATTTCTTGATTGGTTCAGAACTCAGATGAGGAAAATCATGCTATTTTATTGGGCTCTCTTTTAGACCACAATAGTTACTTAGCTAGAAGATAAATGGTAAGGTAGAAAAACCTTTGACTAATCTCCAACTCTTGGCATTCTGAAACATTTTTCTCGTTGCTAATTATAAAAAATCAAAATAAGGTTTAGCCAAAAAAAGGGAGTCTTTCCTGCGGGCAACATTCTACATTATCCCATTTTATTTCCTTTGTAGCATTTATTATCTGAAATTGTCTTATTGATTAGTTTATAGGTTTACTGACTCTCTACCATATGATCTAAGTCCTGAACCTCAACTGTCCTGATCGCAGCTGTATCCCTAGTGCTTAGAAGAATGCCCAGCACATAGGCAACCAATATTTTTTTCCTGAATAAATGGATTTAAACTTAAATATTTCTTAATATAAGATACCAACATTTTCCTTACCTTTTGGATTGCAAAAAGCGATGCTATTTGCCTCTATACAGACAGCAGTTTGTGAAGTTTTTACACAGGTTGGAATTCCAATAATTTTATACTCATTTCCTATATTCATTTTATTCACTGATTCGTCTAAAATTATTTAACACAAAAGAAAACATGTATTCACTAAACAAAACTTATATATGATCATATGGTTCCAAGAGCTGGTAACTAGTAGATCTAGAACTAGTAACAATTCAGTAGTTGACTTAGTTGTATTTACTTTTGCTTAGTACAATGTCTATATAGAGTGGCACTAATAATGTAAACTGAGGCAATTTTATTGCTGATACATTTGAATACTAATAGGCAATGATGAATCAACTTCAAGAAGCATGTGACAGCAGCTAGATAGTCTCATATAGTCAAAAGGAAAAAACAAGATCATTCTGCTTAAGATGAAACATCTTTGCATTAAATGACAAGAAATGTTAATAAAAACTACCTTATAAGCAATCATTTTATTTGGGAAGAAAATAATTTTAAAAAGTATTATTCACTGTCTACAATATAGGCAAGATACTTTTACAGACATTATCTGGTTGTAAACTGTAAGATAGATATTGTTATCCTCATTTTATATATGAAGAAACTGAGAGTTTAAATGACTTGCACAAGGCTTTAAATAGTAAGTAGCAGAACTGAAATTCACCTCTAGGTCTGCTGATCTCCAAAGTCTACCCTCTTGCCCTATGGTAGGTTTCTCTCTCACATCTACAGTCTGGGCAAAGTTTTTGTACAAGTTCAAAATTAATTAATTAATTAATTTATTTTTGAGGAAGATTAGCCCTGAGCTAACTGCTGCCATCCTCCTCTTTTTGCTGAGGAAGACTGGCCCTGAGCTAACATCCATGCTCATCTTCCTCTACTTTATACATGGGACGCCTACCACAGCATGGCTTTTGCCAAGCGGTGCCATGTCCGCACCCGGGATCCTAAGTGGCGAATCCCGGGCCGCCAAAGTGGAACGTGCGCACTTAACTGCTGCAACACCAGGCCGGCCCCTCAAAATTTGTTAAAAAAAAATACACTAAAAATCTTGATCCTCTATTACACAGTTAGAAGATGGGTGGTTATAAAGCTATGAAAGAAGGGCTTACAGAGGAGAGCAAGAATTAACTTCTCTCTGTGAAGATCAAACAGTGATCTCGATTTTTTTCTTCTCTCTCACACTCTTTTTTTCAGCTCCACAGAGCATGTTGGTGTATCCTGTGCACTTACAAGGAAGAATCAGGCTCCAGAATTGAGAAAATAAAAACCCAAAACTAACCAAGCAAACAGAAAACAACAAAAGCAACTAAAGGAAACAGAATGAATTACAAGGGGAATATAAAAATGAATAGTTTCTCAACTGTTCCATGGAATCTTAGAGTTTGGTGGATGTGTCCTGAGGTCAAGGTGTGGACAGTGATAACAAAATGGAGTAACATATGTCAAGGCTTCTAAAATGGGGCTGGGAGGCCATTAAGGAAACGGGGCTTATGTACGCACACCACATCTCTACCCAGATAAAATGTAACTTTTGAAACTGTGCTTCACTGTTATCATCTTGACCATCTTTCAAGAAATATGCTTACTCCCATAGATAAAAACTTTTTACCTTAGAGATGACCTTAGCAACCAATCATGTGTAGCCAAGAAGCAGCAGCTGTTGCCAGCACCAATCACAAATTTTGCAAAACAGCCTGTGTAATTTCTCTCTTTTTGCCTTTATTAACCCTTGCCTTCTTCGTCTTCCTTGGAGCACATTTTGGGTTTCTGCCTGAATCTGTGTCTCCCAAGTTGCAATACTAATTGCTCAAATAAATATCTGCTGTTTAAACTGTAGTGGATTTTTCCTTGGGGGACAAAGGAAAGGTCAAGAGGAAGCCAAGGAGGCTGGGAAGTCTGGGTATCCCTTCTGATGTCAACCTTAAAGGACTGCTTTTATTTATTTAATTTTTTAAAATTTATTTGGGTTCTATATAAGAATTTATTTGAAGAAAGGGTTTTCCACTAAAATATAAGTTGGAGAGCCACTTATATTTCTATATTGTAATGTGTGGTTTATATATAGTATATAATAAAATTAAGTAGTTAAAAGCATAGACTTTGAGGCTGGAATGCCTGAGTTTGAATCATGATTGTGCCATGTACTAGCTGTGTACCTTGGACAAGTTACTTAACTTCTCTGTACCTCAGTTTCCACACTGTAAAATGGAGACAACAATAGAACTTACTTGACAGGATTGCTGTGGCTAAATGAATTAAGATATGTAAGAGTGCCTGGCACATAGTAATTGCTATATAAAAATTATCTATTATCATCTGGGCTTACGTGTCTGCCTCATCCCTGTCAGACCACGGTGAAAAGAGTTCCTGTTTGAGTCTCTACTTTGCTAACTCTTAAGTTACCTATACATGGTTGATATCCAAGATCTCTCTTTCTGAATAGTTTAATTCCTCCAATTTTAGCCCAAGAAAAGAGGCTAAGCCCCATTCTTATTTTCACAGTTCTGGCTTCTCAAGAATAAGAAAACCTATGATTCTTAAACCATAGAAGTACCATTTATAATATATAAGCATAAGCAAGTCAATTACACATATTATATATTTTATAGCAATTTGCTTTTAATTCAAACAGAACTTACTTACCTCTTAGGAAAATTGTAAGAGATTGAAACCTAAATGGCTGGTTGTCAGAATATCCTCGAAAAGCATGAAGTGCTTTTGTGGTAATTATTTCAACTATCTGTTTATCTTAAAGCAAAGAGCAAAACAGAATTTGTTATTAGAATATATATTCAATTTAATTTCCACATTAAAATATCAAACACTATTTTAAAAATTGTAATTACAAAATGTAAATGCATTTTTACCACCAAGTACTCTAAATTTTCTGTCTTCTTGAAGTGGAGATGAACATAGATTACACAAAAAGTCATTTCTTACTGTTGCAGATTCTGTGGCACCAGGCACATGCACTCTTATATACTGAAATCCTGAAACAAAATAGAGGCAAGCTAAATTTGTTTTTGGATTTAACTATCCATTTTCAACCCTTTAAAATTAATCCAATTCGAAATATAATTAATTCAATTTTACATGGGGGGTTCAGAGCACTTCAATTAACATTTATTGAATGGCTATTCCTTGCCAGGCACTGTGCTAAGGTACTGGTGATATGGATACTTAAACATACAATTTCAATAGGTGAAATAAACACAGTTTAATATGTGGTATTCATTTACATAGTGTTCAGAGAGAAGACAGGAGGGGCATCCAACCGGATGAGAGGTGGGGATGAATGGAAAAGATGTCATGGAGAAAGACCAAAGTGAAGTTAAGCCAAAGGGTTGAGAGAGGACATTACATGGAGAAGGAACATCATGAATAGTCATGAAATAATGTGTGAGAAAAACAAGTACTTTAGCAATACATGAGCACCTGTTAAGTTGAGGGGGAGGGGAGGGGAAAAAGAATGCATTTCAAGACTATGCAAAGTAAACTTATCAACATAAGGAGACACCAAATTTTATTCCATTCTTTCTACTCTGTGAATGTGTCATAAATAATTGTAAACATGATTTAGGATTAAACAATAAATTGCTTGACGTTTTGATTTTACATTTTAATAGTTACCTTTTGAAAGAGGGCATGCTTCATCTGAACAAAGAAATCTTGCACCTTGTGTATACTTGGTTACAGTCGTCATTGCAATCACAATTCCTTGCATCATATAAAATCTTTGAGATGTATAATCAAGTGGAAACTCACAAAGATCAAGACTATAACTTGGCAGAGGAGGTAAATGTGTTAACTTCAGCACTATATTAATCTAATAAGAACATAAAAATGATATTAATAAAAACTGCAGATCCAACTGGACTTGCATTACAATATAGTAAGTATATTTGTAGGGTAAATCAAGTAAATGATTTGTTAGTGTTATTAGCAACCAAAATTTTAAGCATAAGAGAAAAGAGATTTAAATATAAAATAAAAGATGCAAAACTCTTATAATCTTAGATTTCAATTGAAAATATCATTACGAACTAATTATTTTTCTTTAAAAATAGACACTTCCTGGCTATAGCCACTGAAGAGACTTATAAAACAATCACAACCCAACAGCAATGAACACTTCTAGTGCCCAGATTGTGATCTCTAAACATAATTTCTTACTAAAAGGAACCAGGGCTCCTTAGGGGAAAAGGTTAATTCCAGGTTTGCAGGGGAAAATATACCACATGGACCTAGTACATTTCCTTGTGCCAGAAACCAAGGGAGCTATAAAAAACTAATGGGATGTGTCAAAAGGACATAGGGGCAAACTGTAAGGGACTCCCAATGACCAAAGGTAGGATAATATAAGCATCAAAAAGAATGACAAAGATTCATTAAAACATATCAGATATATTTAAAAATTCATGAGTTTCTCATAATTTAAAAAAAGGCAAAACAAAAACCAAAAAGTATTGGTCATCATTGAAAGCTGCTAGATTTCAACTCGTTACTCTTTGAAAATTTATAACTGGAAAGAATCAGAGGCTGGCCTCATGGCCGAGTGGTTTCGGTGGCCCAGGGTTCACAGGTTCGGATCCTGGGTGCGGACCTAGCACCGCTCATCAAGCCATGCTGAGGGCTAATCTTCCTTACACACACTCAAAAATTGATGCAGGTATGGCAAAATATTGTGAACTATTAAATCTGAGTGATAGATATATGGAAGTTCATTGTATTACTCTATTTTGAGATATATTTGAAATGTTCTATTATAAAAATATTTAACATTATAAGTGATAATATAGGAAGGAAAGATGCGTATGTAAGATATTCCATTGAACTTTGAAAAAAAATGTAGTATCCTTTTTTTTTTTAAGGAAGATTAGCCCTGAGCTAACATCTGTGCCCATCTTCCTCTACTTTGTATGTGGGACGCCTACCACAGCATGGCTTGATAAGTGATGCATGGGTCCATGGCCAGGATCTGAACCTGTGAACCCTGGGCCACAGAATTGGAGCAACAAACTTAACCACTACATCACCAGGCTGGTCCCCTATAGTATCGTTTTAAATAAAAAAACATGAATATAAAAATATTTATTTACAAGTCATCTTGAAAGCACAGTACCTTAGTTTTCTTTGTCAAATTTAACTAAAACTTACTTGAGTTTCAGTCTGTAATTGTCCAATTAATGAGAGAGTCTTAACAGCAATAAAACAGACCTGTGATTTCAAATAAAAAACCAAAAAAGTTACCAAAAAATTCCATGTAGCATAAAATTATTTCTTTTTTTAACTTACTGATTGAAAAACTTGAGCGGCTTTTAAAGGCTGGTGTAAAATGTGATTTCCAAGTTCAGCATCTAATTCAGCAACATCAGAGGGATTTATTAAAATACTGAATCGATAGACAGCATAACTTTGTTTTGAATCTGCAAAAATATACAAATATAAAAATGAAGATAGTTATATGTAGGAATTTATTTTAAAGTTTCTAAAATAAAGTCACTTCGCTGAACATACCATTGTAGTACTTGCAATCATCTAGAAACTTCTGGAGGCCTCCACTTCTGTCAAGATAGATAAGGGCTGCCTCTTTCATTTGTAGATTTGACATTTTCTCCTAGGTAATGATTCTTCTCTATTACAAATGATTAAACCACAATTGCTGGTAAAGACTAAGGATGGTGAAACTCTTAGAAAAGATGAGAACACCTAGAAATAGATTAAAATTACATTTGAAGACCTCTAATGAAACTTTACAAACTGTTAAAATTGAGAGTGAAATAAAACAACGTAAAATTTCCCACTTTAAAAAACTCCTACCCAAAGGGAAACAAAACTTTGTTTTCTTTTGCCAAATAACAATTTTATCAACACTAGGTTATGAGATTCTCCACAAGAGTGTAAACTTAAGAACAGGAGCCTCAGATGTCTCTTTACAGAGTAGGTATTCCAAAAAATGCTTGTTGAAATAAAAATTAGATGATGAGGTCCCCTTGCAGGTGTTATTTAAAAAATGAAAGTGGTAGAAGTTGTTTCATAAATTGAATCTGAGTAACAAAGTATAGTTAACCTAAGAAATCTGAGAACTTGGTTCTAGACCCAGCACTTCCTAGTTGCTGAGAGGAAATCCCCTGACCTCTCTTGGCTCAGTACCTTCATCTGTAGGAAATGAAGGGGTTGTATTAGATGATAAGGCTTCTTCTGGCTTTAAATCTTCTATCAGTGACCGACATAAAACATTAAACCACAGTAATGAGCAGAGAGTAAAATACGTAAAACTCATTTAAAGACAGCAAACACTAACGGGAAACAATATATGCCAATAATTGCGTTAGGTGCTAGGGATAAAATGACTAAGATTGGGGGGCCGTCGCACAGTGGTTAAGTGTGCACATTCGGCCTGGGGTTCGCAGGTTCTGATCGGTGCGGACATGGCACTGCTCATCAAGCCATGCTGTGGCAGGGATCCCACATATAAAGTGGAGGAAGATGTTAGCTCAGGGCCAGTTTTCCTCAGCAAAAAAAGGAGGATTGGCAGCAGATGTTAGCTCCGGGCTAACCTTCCCCCAAAAAAGAAAAAGAGTAAGATTGGATCCTGTCTTCAAGGAGTTGCCAATTTAGAGAAGTCAGAAATAGTGACTGTCACATTTATTCATTACCAAATATTTATTGGGCTTTTACTACTTATTGGATATCAGACTGACTTAGGCACTGAGGATACAAAGATGAGTAAATTATGGGCCCAACTGCTCAGGAAGAGTACAGTGAGGGATGACATATAAAAAATTACAACTTCTATGCTACAAAAGAAATATTAATGTACTAGGGCAGCACGGAAGGAACAATATACATGAAATAGTTCACAAAATTTGGGGTCACCCTTGTGTAGGGGTCATAATATTTTCTATTGTTTTAGGGCATTTTGATTTAATACAGTGGGGTCACAGAAAAGCAGCATGGAGTTCTACTTTAAAGGTGTCCTTTGATAGACAAGGTTTCACTAATTGGAGGAGACGTTTTCCAAAGCCAGGGGTAACCTTCCCCTCCCCCAATTTTCAGACCTACGCGGCTAGTGAATCCATGACCCCCCTCGTCGGAGTTCAGGCTACTTTCCAAAGAAAAGTAAAAGTAATTGAGACTGTCCTTTTCGCTATTATATAGGGGGAAATGTCACAGTTTATTTCCCAATGGCCGTTAAGTACAATGATCTTAAAATGCCTGTCGTGTTCATTAGAACATAAGGTTTCTGGGGCTGAAGGAAGGGAGGCTATTGATAATGAAATGGCTGGCGGAGGCTCAACCAGACTGTGAAAGCTTTTGAAGTCCATGATGATCATACAGGCAAAGGGAAGCCAGCACAGTTTTTGACAGGGGAGTAATTTGGTCAGACTTTAACTTTACAAATCCACGCTTGCCGCCAGCGCATAAGATGGGTTGGAATAGAGAGAGCTGATAGCCAGTTTCCAGCTATTGAAACAGTCCTAAGAGATGGATGGCCCAATCCAGGGCATTAGGAATGAAATGGAGTGAAGGAGACAGATTCTAGACTTTCCAGGGTTTTACACTGGACCTGGCGACCCGCCTGTACGCGAGTTTTCAACACGGGTGTGGACGAACGCTGCTGCTCTAAGGGAAGCACGGAACCCAGGAGAAGGGTAGGAAAATGACACGGTGAAGTTCGAGATATTCTGACTTTGACGGGCTCCTGGGACACCCAGAAAGGTACCGAGCACCAGGGCGACGTAACTCAGGGCCCGGAGTTCACTAGTTTCAAAAAACCTAAAGCTAAAGCTCTGGGTATCACCTTGTGTAGAGCGGAGGTCCTGGGAGAGGATGCAATTTCAAGGAAGCGGAAAATGGAAAAGACATGGAAGTCTGTGGAAGAGAACTAAATAAGCGAACGGAGGTAAAATTCTACAAGTCCTCCAAGAGTCTAAAGAACCCAAGTGTTGGTTCGTTCGGAAGAGGCGCGTGGGTCGTGTCTTCTCCCCTTGCCGCGTCAGCAGGGAAAACACCTCACAACCAAAGCGGCCGAAAGCGAATCCGGCCTCACAGCCTGGGACCCAGGACCCCTCCCACCCACAGCGGCCACCTCAGCTCCCGCGGCCCCGAGCCCAGCAGGACGTTACACCCACCCCTGCGCCCACCAAGCTCGGCCGGTCGCGCGGCCTCGCGCCACAGACCTGGGAAGGCTTTTCATGCGCATGCGCGCACCTCCCGGCCGTTGGAGGCGCGGGGGCTGTCGGGACTCCCCACCGCCGCCTCCCAGTCACCCGGCCAACTAGTTCCCAGTTCTCCCTCCCCTTGGATTTAATCGCTGCTGGTCCTTCCCCGCAGGGCAAAAAAGAGAGAAAACAGAAACGTTTGGTTTTCCTTGTTTTCATACGCCAAGGGTGTCTATGTTTGTTTAAAAAACTTAACTCTCCCGGTGGGAATGCAAAATTGTGTAGTCAATTTGGAAAACGTTGCCGGACTACCTCAAAGGACTAACCATAGAGTAGTTAGATGACCCAACAATTCCACGCCACGTTATATATATTATACATCCATAACGAGAGAGAATTTAAAACGTATGTCCACACAAAAACTTGCACACGAATGTTCATAGTGTTCACCATAGGCAAAAAATGGAAGCAAGCGATAAGTGGATAAATAAAATGTAGTGTATCCATACAACGGAACGTTACTTGGCCGTAAGAAGAAATGAGGTACTAATAAATGCAACACGGATGAACCCTGAAAACGCCATGCAAAGTGAGAGAAGCCAGACTCAAAAGGCCAAATATTGTATGATTTCGTTTATATGAAACTGTACAGAGAGAAGGTAGCTTAGTGGTTGCCTAGAGCTTGAGGGGAAATGAAACGGAGAAGGACTGCTAATGGATATGGGGTTTCTTTTCCTTTTTAAAAATTGTAGTAAAATATACATAACAAAATTTACCGTTTTAACCAATTTTATGTACAGTGCAGTGGCAGTAAGTACATCAACGTTGTGTAACCTCATCACCATCCACCTCCAGATCGTTTCCATCTTCCCAAACTGTGAAACTCTGTACCTATTGAAGAACAACTCTTCATCCCTATGAGCCCCTGACAACCACCATCCCGCTTTCTACCTCTGAGAATTTGATTACTCTGTGTACCTCATAGAAGTGGAATCATAGGGTACTTGTCCTTTTGTGACTGGCTTATTTCACTTAGCAAAATGTCTTCAAGGTTCACTGTGTTGCAGCATGTCAGAACTTCCTTCTTTTTTAAGGCTGAATAATATTCCATTGTATGTGTATACCACATTTTTTTTATCCACACATACAGGATTTTTTTTGAGGTGATGAAAATGTTCTAAAATTGATTGTGGTAATAGTTGCACAACTCTGAATAAACTAAAAGCCAGTGAATTTTACACATTAAACGGATGAATTGTGTGGTATCTGAATTAAATCTCAATAAAGCTGTTACCAAAAAAACAAACTTAGAACTCGTGCTGACTCCTCCCCCATTAGCATTACTTAGTACAATCGTCAATCCTGCTGTATTGCATGGGCTGGCGGATCGTGGGGGTGGAAGGTTGCACCACTTTCCATGGAAAAGTAATTGAGACCATCTCTTTCAATATTTAACAGGAGTTAAAAAACATCTCAGAGTTTGTTTCTCTTGAGGAATATAATCTACATTAGTGGTGAGGTGAGGAAAATACTCTGCTGGAGTAGAAATTAATTTGCAACAGCAAAGGGCTGTGAAAACTGTCTTGTACCACAATTGTGTGATCATGAATACTATTTTAGATGGAAAGAACTGGGCTATGGTCTGATGATGGGTCTTGTATTTTAAGGTAGAATAAATTCTTCAAAAAGGTATTCATATATTTTAAAGTTTTGATTAATCAGTTATAACTATAACAATTAATTTCCATGCCAAAGTAATAACAGAGTTTTTTTTATCAAGCAAGTCCAGTAAAATCTTCTAAGAGGTTTTATGTGTTTAATACATCCTCTAAAATATGTTAGGCACACAGCATTTACAACCTCAAGTATTCAGTGCATTACTGTACGCTGCAAACTCTCTGAAATGACATGATATCTAGAGTCAAAAGTTTATTGCTTCTTATTGCTACATTGCTGTAAATACTTTATGATTACAGAATGTTTCTGAACATCACTAAGAAATTTTCAATGGTAGGTTGAGAATTAGAAACTTCCCAATAGGTCAAAAATTTTAAGTAGATATCCAATGTGTAAAACTAGTACATCACGCAAGAAGCAACATTTATTTTTAGGTACATTCATGTAGAGTATTTCTTGGCCAGACTTGTAGAGAGGAATACTTTTTTTCTTTTTTAAAGATCGGCACCTGAGCTAACAACTGTTGCCAATCTTTTTTTCTGCTTTTTCTCCCCAAATCCCCCCAGTACATACTTGTATATTCTAGTTGTAGGTCCTTCTGATTGTGCTGTGTGGGACACCACCTCAGCATGGCCTGATGAGTGGTGCCATGTCCGCACCCAGGATCCAAAGCAGCAAAACCCTGGGCCGCCGAAATAGAGCGCTCGAACTTAACCACTCGACCATGGGGCCAGCACCAAAAGGAATACTTTTTAACTGATAGGTTCATCTTAATTTTTTAACTTAGGGAGTTGGGGTATGAAAGAGGACTGTTTTATGCAAATCAAAGTCCCTTCACATTCCATTTCCATCCCCTCCCCCGTTCTTTCTCTCTTCCAGCAACTACACAGGACCTGCTCACACATTTTTTTTCTTTTTTCTTTTTTTTGGTGAGGAAGATTGGCCCTGAGTTAACATCTGTGCCAATCTTCTTCTATTTTGTATGTGGGACGCCTCAATAGTGTGGCTTGATGAGTGGTGTATAGGTCTGTGCCTGGGATCCAAACCTGTGAACCCCAGGCCATGGAAGTGGAGCATGCAAAATTAACCACTATGCCACTGGGCTGGCCCCTCTTTTTTTTTTTTTAGATTTAAATTTTTAGAGCAGTTTTAGGTTCAGAGCAAAATTGACCAGAAGGTACAGAGAGTTCCCATATACACCCTGCCTCCATACATGCATAGCCTCCTCTATTATCAACACCCTACACTAGAGTGTTACATTTGTTACAACTGATGAACCTACCAATATTGACACATCATAGTCACCCCAAGTCCATAGTTTACATTAGGGTTTACTCTTGGTGTTGTATATTCTATGGGTTTGAACAAATGTATGACATGTATCTACCATTATAGCATCATAGAGAGTATTTTCACTGCTCTAAAAATCTTCTGTATTATGCCTCTTCATTTCTCCCCCAACCAGCCCCTGGCAACCAGTGATCTTTTTACTGTCTCCACAGTATTGCTCTTTCCAGAATGTCACATAGTTGGAATCATACAGTATGTAGCCTTTTAGATAGGCTTCTTTTATTTTGTAATATGCATTTAAGCTTCCTCTATGTATTTTCATGGCTTGATAATTCATTTCTTTTTAGAGCTGAGTAATAGTCCATTGTTTGGATGTACCACAGTTCATTTATCCATTTACCTACTGAAGAACATCTTGGTTGCTTCCAAGTTGTAGCACTTATGAATAAAGCTGCTATAAAAATCCATGTGCAGGTTTTTGTGTGAACAAAAGTTTTCAGCTCTTTTGGGTAGATACCAAGGAGCACTATTAGTGGATCATAAGATGAGCATATTTAGTTTTGTAGGAAGCTGCCAAACTGTCTTCCAAAGTGGTTATGCCATTTTATTTTCCCACTAGCAATGAATGAGAGTTTGTGTTGCTCCACATCCTTGTCAGCATTTGGTGGTGTCAGTGTTCTGGATTTCGGCCATTCTAATAGGTGTGTAGTGGTATCTCATGTTTTAATTTGCATTTCCCTGATATGTGATGTGGAGCATCTTTTCATATGCTTATTTGTGATCCGTATATCTTCTTTGGTCAGATGTCTGTTGAGGTCTTTGGCCCATTTTTTAATTGAGTTGATCATTTTCTCATTGTTGAGTTTAAGAGTTCTTTGTATATTTTAGGTAAGAGTCTTTTATCAGCTATGTCTTTGCAAATATTTTCTCCCAGTCTGTGGCTTGTCTTTTCAATTCTCTCGACATTGTCTTTTGCAGAACAGAAGTTTTTAATTTTAATAAAGTCCAGCTTACCATTATTTCTTTCATGGATTATGCCTTTGGTGTTGTATCTAAAAACATCAACATACTCAAGGTTATCTAGATTTTCTTCTATCTTCCAGGAGTTTTAAAGTTTTGCATTTTACATTTAGCTCTGTAATCCATTTTGAGTTAATTTCTGTGAAGGTGTAGGGTCTGTGTCTAGATTCATTTTTGCATGTGTATGTCCAGTTGTTCCAGCACCAGTTGTTGAAAAAATTATCATTGCTCCATTGTATTACCTTTACTCTTTTGTTAAAGATCAGTTGACTACACTTGTGTGGGTCTATTTCTGGGCTCTCTATTC
The DNA here is from genome assembly GCF_021613505.1 of Equus quagga. NCBI lineage: Eukaryota > Metazoa > Chordata > Mammalia > Perissodactyla > Equidae > Equus > Equus quagga. The sequence goes on along the minus strand of NC_060282.1, from coordinate 65,071,107 downwards.
TGCTCCATTGATCTATTTGTCTATTCTTTTGCCAATACCATATTGTCTTAATTACTGTAGCTTTATAGTAAGTCTTGAAGTCAGGTAGTGTCAGTCCTCCAACTTTGTTCTTCTCGTTCAAAATTGTGTTGGCTATTCTGGGCTTTTGTCTGTCCATATAATGTTTAGAATCAGTTTGTTGATATCCACAAAATAACTTGCTGAGATTTTGACTGGAATTGTGTTGAATCTATACATCAAGTTGGGAAGAACTGATATCCTGACAATATTGTCTTCCTTTCCATGAACATGGAATATCTTTCTATTTGTTTAGTTATTTCATTCCCTTTCCTCAGAATTTTGTAGTTTTTCTCATGTAGCTCTTATACATATTTTGTTAGACTTTTACCTAAATATTTAATTTTTGGAGGTGCTAATGTAAATGGAATTGTGTTTTTAACTTCCAATTTCACTTGTTCATTGTTGATATATAAGAAAGTGATTGACTTTTGTGTATTAACAAAATACATATTTTTATGTTGTATCCTGAAACCTTGCTATAATCACTTATTAGTTCTAGGATTTTTTTTGGTTGATTCTATTGGATTTTCTACATAGATAATTGTAGCATCTGAAAAGACTGTTTTCTTCCTTCCCAAACTATATACCTTTTCTTTTCTTATTGCATTAGCTAGTATTTCCAGTACAATGTTGAAAAGGAGTGGAGAGGAAATAGCCTTACCTTCTTCCTGATCTTACTAAGAAAGCTTCTAGTTTCTCACCATTAAGTATGACGCCAGTTGTAGGATTTTTGCAGGTATTCTTTTCAAGTTGAGGAAGTTCCCTTTTATCCCTAGTTTACTAAATTTTTATCATGAATGGGTATTGGATTTTGTCAAATCCCTTTTCTGCATCTATTTATAGGATCATGTGATTTTTCTTCTTTAGCCTGTTGATGTGATGACTTACACTAATTAATTTTCCAGTGTTACCCCAGCCTTACGTACCTGGCATAAATCCAACCTGGCTGTGTTGTATAACTCTTTTTATACATTGTTGGACTCAATTTGCTAATATTTTGTTGAGGACTTTTGCATCTGTGTTCATGAGAGATATTGGTCTGTAGTTTTCTTTTCTCGTAATCTCTTTTTCTGGTTTTGGTATTAGGGTAATCCTGGCCTTGTAGAATGAGTTAGGAAGTTTTTCCTCTGCTTCTATCTTCTAAAAGAGATTGTAGAGAGTTGGTATAATTTCTTCCTTAAATGTTTGGTAGAATCAGCCAGTGAATCTCTAGACCTGGTGCTGTCTGTTTTGGAAGGTTTATTGATTTAGTAGACCTATTCAGATCATCTATTTCTTCTTATATAAAATTTGGCAGATTGTGTCTTTCAAGGAATTGGTCCATTTTATCTAGGTTATCAAATTTGTGGGCACAGAGTTGTTCATATTATCTTTTTAATGTCCATGGGATTTGTAGTGATGTCCTCTCTTTCATTTCTGATATTAGTAATTTGTGTCCTGGCTCTCCTTTTTAGTCTGGCTAGAGGTTTTTCGATTTCATTGATCTTTTTACAGAACCAGTTTTGGTTTCATTGATTTTCTCCACTGATTTCCTGTTTTCAATTTCACTGATTTCTTCTCTAATTTTTATTATTTCTTTTCTTCTGCCTAGTTTTGATTTAACTTGTGCTTCTTTTTCTAGTTTCTTAAGGTAGAAATTTAGATTACTGATTTTAGATCTTTTCTACTTTTTTAATATATGCATTCAATGCTATAAATTTCCCTCTAAGCACTGCTTTCACAACATCCCACAAATTTTGATGTTTTTTTTCATTTTCATTTAGTTCAAAATAGTTTTAACTTTCTATTGAGATTTCTTTGACCCATGTGTTATTTAGAAGTGTGTTGTTTAATCTCCACACATTTTGGGATTTTCCAGTTATCTTTCTGTTACTGACTTCTAGTTTATTTCCATTGTGGTTTTAGAGCAGACTTTGCCTGATTTTTTGAAAATTTGAGGTCACATTAGCTTATGATTTCTATTATTTTAAATTTGTTAAGGTGTGTTTTATGGCCTAGAATTTGTTCTGTCTTGGTGAATGCTTCATGTGAGCTAGAGAAGAATGTGTATTCTGCTATTGTTGGATGAAGTAGTCTATAGATGTAAATTAATAATTATATATATAGTTGATTGTTGTTGTTTTGTTCAACTATGTCCTCACTGATTTTCTGCCTGCTACATCTGTCCATTTCTGAGACAAAGGTGTTGAAGTCTCCAACTATGACAGTGGATTCATCTCTCTCTCCTTGCAGTTCTATCACTTTTTGCCTAATGTAGTTTGATGCTTTGTTGTTAGGTGCATACACGTTAAGGACTGCTATTTCTTCTTGGAGAATTGACCCCTTTATCATCATGTAACATCCTTCTTTATCCTTGATAACTTTCCTTACTCTGAAGTCTGCTCTGTCTGAAATTAATATAGCTACTCCTGCTTTCTTTTGATTAGCATGGTATATTTCTCTCCATCCATTAATTAATTAATTTTTGGGGTGAGGAAGATTCACTCTGAGCTAAAATCTGTGCCAATCTTCTTCTATTTTGTATGTGGGTCACCACCACAGCATGGCTTGACAAGTGGTGTAGGTCCACATCTGGGATTTGAACTCACAAACCTGGGCCGCTGAAGCGGAGTGCACTAGACTTAACCACTATGCCACAGGGACAGCACCCTCCATCCATTTACTTTTAATCTGTATGTGTCTTTATATTTAAAGTAGATTTCTTGTAGACAACATATAGTTGCATCTTGTTTTTGGTCCACTCTGACAATCTCTGTCTTTTAGTTGGTGCATTTAGACCATTTATGTTCAAAGTGATTATTGATATAGTTGGATTCATATTTACCATATTTGTTACTGTTTTCTATTTGTTTCCTTTTGTTTCTATTTTTGTCTATTCTTTTTCTGCCTTTTGTTGTTTTTAATTGAGCATTTTACATGATACCATTTTCTCTCCTTTCTTACCATATCCGTTAAACTTCCTTTCCTCCCTCTTTGTTTTTTTAGTGATTGCCCTAGAGTTTGCAATATACATTTACAACTAATCCAAGTCCTCTTTCAAATAACAGTACACTGCTTTGCAGTATAGTGAAGTACCTTATAATAACAAAATAATCTTAATTACTTCCTCCTGTCCCTTCTATCATTGGTACTACTCTTTTTACTTATACAAAAGCATTAAGCATATATGATATATACATGAGCATACATAATCAAATATGTTGTTGCTATTATTTTGAACAAACTGTTATCTGTTACATCAATTAAGAATAAAGTTTTTATTCTACCTTCACTTATTCCTTCTTTGATGCTCTTCTTTTCTTTATGGAGATCTGAGTTTCTGACCCACATTATTTTCCTTTTCTCTAAAGAACTTCTTTTAACATTTCTTGCAAGCCAGGTCTACTGGCAACAAATTCTCTCAATTTTGTCTGTCTGAGAAAGTCTATTTCTCCTTGATTGTTAAAGGATAATATCACAGGGTACAGAATTCTAGGTTGGTCTTTTTTTTTTTCCCCCTCAACACTTTAAACATTTTACTCCACTCTCTTCCTGCTTGCATGGTTTCTGAGAAGTCAGATATAATTCTTACCTTTGTTCCTTTATAGGTAATGATTTTTCCTCTGGCTTTTTCAGGATTTTTTTCCTTTGTTTTCTCTAGTTTGAAAATGGTATGCCTAAGTATAGTTTTTTTCTTTAGCATTTATCCTCTTGGTGTTCTCTCTGAATCTGTGGTTTGACGTCTGACATTAATTTTGGGGATATTCTGTCATTATTGTTTCAAATTTTTCTTCTGTTCCTTTCTCTCTTTCTTCTCCTGGTAATCCCATTATGTTACACCTTTTGTAGTTATCCCACAGTCTTTGGATATTTTGTTCTGTTCTTTTTAGTCTCTGTTTGCTTTTTCAGCCTTAGAGGTTTCTATTGAGAAATCCTTAAGCTCAGAGATACTTTTCTCTGCCGAGTCCCATATACTAAGCCCATCAAAGACATTCTTTATTTCTGTACTGTTTTTTATCTCCAGCATTTCTTTTTTGGTTCTTTCTTAGGATCCCCATCTCTCTGCTTACATGACCTATCTGTTCTTGCATGTGGTCTACTTTATCCATTAGAGCCCTTAACCACAGTAGTTTTAAACTTCTGATCTGATAATTCCAACATCCTTGCCATATCTGGTTCTGATGCTTGCCTTGTGTCTTCAAATTGTTTCTGCCTTTTATTATGGCTTGTAGTTTTTTCTTAGGAGCCAGACATGATGTACTGGGTGAACAGAACTGCTGTAAACAGACCTTTAGAAATGTGGTGATATGGTGATGTATGGGGGAAGGGAAGAGGCCCATAGTCCTACGACTAGGTCTCAGTCTTTGAGTGAGCCTGTGCCTCTGGACTGTGAACCTAACAAGTGTGTTTCTCAGTTTTTCCCTCTCCCTTTAGGTGGGGCAGGCTGGCTAGAGTGGACTTACCATCATTGAGGTATAAGAGAAAAATTCAACACAGCAAGGCTGTATTACCTACCATCTGGAAAGAACTGAAAAAAAGTCCAACATACTGAGATCAAATTTGACCATTTGAGTGGGTCTGTTTTACTGTTTGTAAGCCTTCTAGGTTTCATGAGTTAACTAAAAAAAACACACAAATACTGACAACTCATTGTAGACTTTCCTACAAAGATTTAACTAAAATGAAAGTGGAAAGCTCTGCTCCCTAATACAGTGAATGCTGAAATATGTTAGAAAAAAATAATCCTTGAGATATATTCCTGCAAAAGAGAATTTACAATAAAAACTTATGGGCCAGCCTGGTGGCGCAGCGGTTACGTGTGCACATTCCACTTTGGCGGCCCCAGGGTTCGCCGGTTTGGATTGCGGGTGTGTACATGGCACCATTTGGCATGCCATGCTGTGGCAGGTGTCCCACGTATAAAGTAGAGGAAGACGGGCATGGATATTAGCTCAGGGCCAGTCTTCCTCAGCAAAAAGAGGAGGATTGGTGGCAGTTAGCTCAGGGCTAATCTTCCTCAAAACAACAACAACAACAACAACAACAAAACTTATGAGTCACACTTGAACACAAGATTTGTAAAGTCACCAAATATGTCTGGTTCTTCCAGGAAGCAGGGTTATGTAGAGTGATGTAATGCTTTGTTTTAAACTATTCTCTTAGGATTCATATGGTGACCTATCGTTTTCAGTACAATGTGTAAAAATAACTTTTTATTTACAGTATCCTTTGATTGGCTACTTCACTGCTATAAATCTCACTCTAAATTTGTACTTCTCTATTAGCTTTTTTTTGTTTAATATTGCTTTAAATCATTCTCTACTATCTTGCCTTTGGTTAAAATATTAAAAAGTTACATTTCAAGGCAGTTATATTTCTTTGTGATTTAATTACCTCCGTAAAAATAGGTATAATGTAAAGAAACAGTAAAATGAGAAATACTTTTGTGTAGGGGTCCTTTTAACTACTAAGGATATGTTAAAAGGATTACAAATGGCTTATAATACAACATTGGTAAGATACCAAAAATACTAAATAAATGATATGAATCTCCTATTGGAATGCTCTCAAGGGAAGTTAGAGAGTAATTTCTCTTACTATTAGGTGAGTAAAGGAGAAGAAAGTGGCAGAGAAGAAACCTTATCTTTCTATAGCCGTGAATCCTTCTGAACATCTGAACAACGCTACGTGGCACTCCTCACCGCATGCTGACCTCATTGACACACAAAACTTGGCAAACCATTTCAAGATGTTTAAGCCACCTGAAACTCATCTGTATATACTTTGGGGTTTCATATAATGAACCTTGGGATATGGAATAATCTGTCAAAACAAAAAAAGTAAAAATTGCCTTAAAAGGTGAGTGGCAGAAAATTCCCCTTCAAAAACAGAGCTTTCAAACTACATATATGAGGAATTAAGTTATCAATTTTAACATGCTTTATTGAAAAAGTCATTCCATTATCACCAAAAATGCTTCTGCATACCCACTCCCACTTTTCATACAGTATATCATATACAAAAAAATGATTTGTAAAATATCTGTGTAAAGTTTTGTAACATTACATCTATGGATAACATACTAGTTACAGATATGCTAAAAGATATTGGTAATGGTAAATTTCTATAGTGGTAAAATTTTATAGTAATAAATATTTAGAATATTTAAACCATCTTTCAAATGTTTACCATTGCTGAAATTACATCCAAACAGTATTTGTTGGCTCTCTTGGTAAATATCTTAAGTTCAAAAATTATTTTGGCATATAAAAACTTTGAACAGAGCACCTGCTTCCAGTATATACGTCACTCAGCACCTCTCCCTGAATATGCCAAATTTTGTAATTTTCAGTGTTGGCTATGATGTGACAATGGGTAGGTAGCCCTACACTGTACCATAAGCAATAAAATAAGAGGTATGGGTAACAGGAAGAATTGAGACCTTTGCGGGGGCCGGCCCGATGGTGCAGCGGTTAAGTGTGCACATCCGCTTTGGCGGCCCAGGGTTCACCAGTTTGGATCCTGGGTGTGGACATGGCACTGCTTGGCAAGCCATGCTGTGGCAGGCATCCCACATATAAAGCAGAGGAAGATGGGCACGGATGTTAGCTCAGGGCCAGTCTTCCCTGGCAAAAAAGAGGAGGATTGGCAGCAGATGTTAGCTCAGGGCTAATCTTCCTCAAAAAAAAAAAAGAATTTAGACCTTTGGGTTTCCTTAGGCAATAACCAAGAAATGGTTCAACTTTTAAAAGGGTATATACATTCTTCTACAAGACTTAGCATGCTATAAGAGAAAAGATACACTTGAAACTTGAAAGAGATTTTGTTCCCTAAATATTAAACGTCAGCCTATCATGATCTAGTACTTTTTACATGTGTCCAAATATTTAGTTAAAATTTTTTACTTTTCTCCTTCACACATATAAATAATTGACCACTATTGAAACCATGACCAATTTTACTTTAAAATAATGACAGGCACTAGATGATCATTAATCTTTTTGCTAGTTTATTATACCATATAAGATTTGTATTTCTTGGGATCTGAGAAACATCAACATTCTATTTTAAATTTGTTCTTAAAAATATACAATATTGCACTTTAATTTTTGGCAGTTTAAGGATCAGCTGAGTAAAAAAAAAATCATACTTGAAACTACAGTTATTTTGCTTTATAATAAGCAAAGAGCTTTGTGTAAAAGCAGAACTTACAGTAGTGCCAAATAAACCATATATTTACAGTGTTGCTATGAAAGTCTTACCTCTAAAGGAAGATTCAGTGTATTGGATGCAAATATTATTAATCTAACAAAAGCACACTCTCCTCCCCCATTCTGCTGAACAATTTTAAGCCAAACAGTATTGGTGTGGAATGCTTTTGCGATTCCTTCCTCAAGAGAAAATACACAGAAAGAACGCCTATTCTTGAAGCATCTAAACTGGGTCACTAAACTTTTTCACAATGTTTCCTATATGACTTGAAAAATTTCTACTCTAATAACTGAAATTCCAAGAAAGCATTCTTTCTTAGTTTTTCTGTAGTTATTCTCTTTCACAATTACAAGTACACAAGTTAGTTGGTTTTTAATATGATTTTTAAGGTAAGATTCCTGTACTTTTTCTAGATACTGACTATGCATCTGCCTGAATTATTTTTAACTTTTGTTACATTGTAGTGAAACTCTATAAATTTATACTGACCCAGAATCTGCTATTCTACTTTTTAATCCCCATATTAGGTAAATACTGTAGAAAGTTCAGTATTTTTCACTTATCAACTAGGAAGGTTTTGAAAAGCTTTTTGCAGAAGCAAATACCAAGATTTAGACCTACTTAACAATATATTAAACATTCAAAAGGATCAAAAAGAATATAAATAGAATGTATTTGTAACATAAATACATGACACAGAGACATTCATATTTGGCACCACCTAAAAAAAAATTCAGCAGTACTTTAATTACTCTTCAGATCTTTGGGACTACTTAAAATTTCTAACTATTAAACTTTTACTTTTCCTCCAGAGGAAAAATAATTCACAAATTTGAATTGGTATTTCAAAAGCAAAGAATTTCCTTTCGTTACTTCTTAATGTGATCCGCAGAATAAATGGTTATTCAAAGTGTTAGCTAGCAGCCAATGTGTTAACCATGCTTTTACATTTTAATCCTACCAAGAACTGATTATGTCAAACACTGATTTATCATGGAAAGATATGGTTTCTTCTTAAATAACCATGTACCAATTGCATAGTTCTGATCTGAGAACAAAGGTCAAAGTAGAGAGTTACAAAGGCATTAATATATGTTAAATGAACTGAAACAGACTGTTGAAAAACAGTCTATCTTGGGTGCATGTTAGTGTAAACTTAGAGGGAAAAAAACAGTCATTAGCAAAAAAGTTTTTTAAAAATAGGTTAATGCTAAGAACAACAGCTTTTAAAATTTCTGTTTAAAAATAAGCTTAATAAACAAGAGTACAAATTTTAATTCAAAACTTAGCTCTTTGAAATGCCCTATTTTCTGGCATACAGCAGAAAATACATTTTTCATAGTTTTTAACATTACATGTAAAAATGAGGCACTAGTTAAACATATTTGAATATATTCACAAACAGGAGTTTCAGTCTCATCCGTAGGCTTATATTTGCTCAACGGTTTCTGGATGACAAAGTGTTCACAAAAATAAGTCTTCTGAAGGAGGTGCGTAAGAGAAACCAAGGAATGCATCGTCCGCCTCCAGTACGCTGGCGTTCACTATAGAATAGTCAGAAGACACACACACAGAATACGGAACTGTTTCTTCTGTAAATGCTGCATCAAAGTTCCTGATATCATCTGGTCCTGCCTAAAACATCAAAAGTACACTGTTATTCACCTTAGCTTTTTTCCCCTTAATTCAGTCCTACATTAAAATCCTTTTATGAATTTGTATATTTATTCCTGGCAAGTTTAGATGTCTTCCTACTTCATCATTTCTTCAAAACACTTTCTGCTTTCCTCTCCTGACTGTTATTATTTGGGTGAGGTTATCTGTCCTTCTAACAGTTAAGGCTCTTGTTGCTGGGTCGGGGGAGGAGAGGTAAGAGTGAGGAAGGCTAGCATAACAGAGTCCTTAGCCATGTTAATTTGAATCTCAAGCCCTGCAACTGACTCCCTTTCGCTCTTCCCATCGCCATCTCTAAGTTTAGAGAAGGGGCTCAGGTAGGTTGTTCAGGACAGCATTTTGCATTTGAGCTTCCATAAAATGCCTGCCCATCCAGTTTCTCAATTCTAGGTAGGTGGAGCCTTTTGAATAAGGAATGCTGGTCTGTAAGTAAAGTTGCGAAAGGGGCCTCTTCTGGTGCTACAGAGGTCATGAAGGACACCCTCGGCTCCAGAGGCCTAAGGGAACCAGGAACCTGGGAAAGGAAGCGCGGCGGCTGCTTAGGCTTGAAGGCAGCGGTTCTTCATCTTCCTTTATGAATCTGATACAGGCTTCCTTTATGAATCTCCTACCTTCCAGTGTATTTACAGATAAAAACTGGGATACAAATTCAGGTGATTCACTCTTAAAATCCATCCCTGAAGCTCTAGGTTATCTCTGCTCCAAGGGGAAGAGAATCCTTAAAATGTTCAAGTCGTTAGGTCTCAGGGAGGTAACAGATAAGGATTCAGAGGAGACACTATAAGCCAAGGATACAGTTAGCCTGGTAGGTCTACAAACAGCAGAGACCAGGGAAACCCAGAGTATTAGATCCTTCCGTATGAGACACTCCCCCACAGACGAGAAAGCAAGCTGGAAATTATATTTATATATACATAAAAATTCTTACATATAACCCCAGAAGCCTGTGCTCTGGAATAAGACTAAGGTTTGAATTCTGGCTGTGAAATCTGCTAGCTCTAATTCTTCAGAAAATGGCTCTCTCTCTGTGCCCGTTTCCTCTTCTGTAAAATAAGAACGCTACCACCTACCTGTTAAGGCTGTAGTGAGGATCTGATGAGTTAATACATAAAATTCCCAGAATCTGACATGTAGACGGCGCTCAAAAATGATGGCAAATGCAACTAGAAGGACCCACAACTAAGAATATACAACTATGTACTGGGGGGCTTTGGGGAGAAAAAGGAAAAAAAAAATAAAATCTTTAAAAACAATGATGGCAAATGTTCTTTTACTTGACTTTATGAGTATTTTGGGAATGCCCTCATGGCTCACGGCTAGTACTGACATGGCTAATACCAGATGGCTTATCGAGAGAGAGGGCCCTGTCTTCAAAGTGCCTCAGCTCAAATTCCAGTTTTGCAACCTTAACTATACTTTGGGCAAGTTATTTAACCTTTTCTGTGCCATTCTGTGGAAAATAACAGTAGTATTTCATGGATTGTTGTCAGAGTTAAGTAAAAGGATACAGTATTGAGAACAGTTTATGAGAATATCTACTTTTGCATACTCTAGCTAACTTTCTGATCTTTGTTAATCTGTTAGGTGAAAACTGGTAACCTGTAAGGGTTTATTTTGCATTCTTCAATTATCAGTGAGTTTGAACATCTTTTCTTATATTTAAAAGCCATCTGTATTTATTTTCCTGTGGTTGCACCTTTTCTGTCTTTTATCTATATTTCTACTGGTCATTGGTCTTTTTTTCCCAATGACTTATAAGAATGTTTTATGTGTAAGGGAATTTCCCCCAGTTTGTTATTTGCAGTGTTTTATTCATGTAGACATTTCCAAAATTTTTTTTTAAAAGATTGGCCCTGAGCTAACATCTGTTGCCAATCTTCTTTTTTTTTTCCTTCTTCTTCTTCTCCCCAAAGCCCTCCAGTACACAGCTGTATATTCTAGTTGTAGGTCCTTCTGGTTCTGCTATGTGGGACGCCACCTCAGCATGGCTTGATGAGTGGTGCTGCTTTGTGCCCAGGATCCAAACCAGCAAAACCCTGGGCTGCTGAAGTGGAGCACATGAACTTAACCACTCAGCCACGGGGCTGGCCCCAACATTTCTAAATTTCACGTGATCAAATTTACCAATTTTTTTCCTCTCATGGTTTCTTGGTTGTGAGTCTTGCTGTAAAGGTTTAATTAACCAGTCACAGAAGAGGAGGGATCCAAACCTGGAGGTATCTGACTCTGAAGTCGACACCACTTCCATTTCCAAGGTTGCTTAGAAAGAACCCCTAACTCTTTAATATGCCTGATGAAGGTTTATTTCAGGATAACTAAACTCAGTAAGACTCTCAATACAAAGAGAAAAATAAAATAATTCTTAAAGCCCTGGGTTCCTACAGGACACTCTAGAAATCAGGGACAGAAACTGCCCCTAACAGAGTCACTTCTGAAACAGTCACTTCTGGATGAGCTTCATGAAATAAATCAGTCTACAAATACTGTTACGTTTATAGGTGTACAATATCACACTTATTAATTAATACTAGCTATGAGCTGTGCACTGAAATTAACCTTTAACAAAACCTGAGGAGACTAAATAATACTTACTCTCCTGAAGTGATTTCCTTATCCTGCTCTAATTTACTAAAAAACTATTTCACGAGTTTTACAGCAACAAGAAAAAACTTTAAATAAAAGAAAAACAAATTTACCTATGATCCTGCAAACCCAAATCAATCTTGGTTTATATTCTCTTTCAGTCCTTATCTGTTATTTTTACTGCAATATAATCATAAGTCATGAAAATTATAATTACCATGTTTTCATTTAAGATTATAAGGATCTTCCAAGTGTCGGCTCATTTTTATATTTATTATCATTTGATCAACCAGAAAAGGCAATAGAGCATAATAAAGCATAAAAATAATGATGACTTTGGGATCTGGCACAGATTCGAATCTTTACTCTACTTTTTAATCCAGCTATGTGACATCTCTGACTTTCCATTTCTTCATTTATAAAACATCTATAATAATAAGAATAGTAACAGCAGTAACTTGTTAGCTTATTTGAGGAATAAATTATATATTGTAGTGCATAAAAGTATACATGCCTGTGTATATATAGGAGGCCATCAACAGTAACATCATTACTGGCCTACTGATGACTATTAATTTCTCTATTATTATATATTTATTTCTGAAAATTTTCAACATTGTTAATACTATAAACAGGCTTTTTTTTTAAAAGATTGGCACCTGAGCTAACAACTGCTGCCAATCTTTTTTTTTTTCTGCTTTTTTTCCCCAAATCCCCCTAGTGCATAGTTGTATATTTTAGTTGTGGGTCCTTCTAGTTGTGGCATGTGGGACGCCGCCTCAACATGGCTTGACAAGCGGTGCCATGTCCGTGCCCAGGATCCGAACTAGCGAAACCCTGGGCCGCCAAAGTGGAGCACGCAAACTTAACCACTAGGCCATGGGGCCAGCCGCCTAAACAGACTTTTTGATGTAGCTTTCTGTTTAAAAATAAAAATCTTTAGGTAAAATGTTTCCATCAGTAGATTTAACAAGTTGAGATAATACAAACATTTTTATAATACGGTCTTAATGTTTTCCAAAAAAAATATAACAATTTACATTACATTAATAATGTTCATGGCCCCCAAATAAATAAATAATGTTGCCTGTACTTGGTTTTATATCAATCTAGAAAAAAAAATGTGCATTAGTGTTACTTAAAATGTTTATTGATTCATAGGTATGAAAATGATACCTCATAGTTACTTTAATTTGCATCTTTTCTACCTATTGAGCTCATCCCTTTCTTATACATACTCCAAAGAAACCTTCACAATTACTGTGCTGGAAGATATTTTTATCAATCTAACTATAATCTTACTGGTCATCTTGAAGTTATCAGTTGTCCTAGACAACCCTGAGTAACATATTTCACAAATATTTAGGTACTGATTCAATTTCATTCAGGTTAGATTTTGAGATCTATTGCTAAAATTATGATGAGCTACAGTTCTACATTTCACTGTTTTACAAAGAAAGATCTGGATATATACTTACCACATTAGGATTAAACGGTGGTGGAATCCTCTTTTGTACAAGGTCAGTCCAGCTGAGCGATTCAAAAAAAGGATGATTCTGAATTTCAAGCTGGAATATTAAAGAAATATGTATTTTTTATTAACGCTGAAGAATATATTAAGTAGTCACTGAAGAATTTTATGAAGCCAAATCATTATCACTTGTCCCTCAATAATTCTTTTTAGGTACATGTTTATGTTATTCATGTCACACAACAGTTAAGTGGAAAGACTACTACAGCAGACATGAAAGAGCTACTCAGAATGACCTGTTTAAGTTATATCCTCTTCACACAGTTTCTTCATTGGTAAAATGGGGTTAACATTTCTGCCCTGGGTAGTTTTCAGATTGTTTTAAGAATCAGTGGAAAATATGGAAATAAAAGTGGTATAGAAAGAATATAGCATTATAGAGGTACAAAGAATTATCATTATTATTATCTGAATGGGAGAAGTAAAGAAGTTAGGCAAGAGAGTTTTACACAGTGTGGCAGAGGCCAAATCAGGGCGACGAGCTCTACTAGCAAAATGTATTCCACTCTGGTGTTACTTTTATCAAAAGATGGCACCGTATTGATTCCAGCTTCTTTTCCTGCAAGGTGCCATAAGTGTATAAAGCAGGATCCAACCTAGTTTGGTAAACTTAAAGAGACTTCTTAGAGCCAGCCCTGATGACCTAGTGGTTAAAGTCCGGGGCTCTCCACTTTGGTGGCCTGGGTTTAGTTCCTGGGTACGGAACCACACCACTCCTCTATCAGTAGCCATGCTGTGGTGATGGCTCACATAGAAGAACCAGAAGGACTTACAACTAGAATATACAACTATGTACTGGGCCTTTGGGGAGGAAAAAATAAAAATAAAACACTAAAGAGATTTAGAGAAAATGGCGTCTGACCAGAGTTCTGAAACATGAGTAACAATTAGCCAGACAAAAGAATGAGGGGAGAACATTCCAGGTAGACTATGAAGGCCCTGAGGTAGCAAAGAGGTTAGGCTGGTCAAGAAAATGAGAGTCCCAGGGCTGGCCCTGTGGCCGAGTGGTTAAGTTCGCGAGCTCCGCTGCAGGGGGCCCAGTGTTTTGTTGGTTCGAATCCTGGGTGTGGACATGGCACTGCTCATCAAACCGTCCCACATGCCACAACTAGAAGGACCCACAACGAAGAATATACAGCTGTGTACTGGGGGGCTTTGGGGAGAAAAAGGAAAAAAAAAAAAAGAAAATGAGAGTCCAATATGGCTGCAGTATAGGGAAGGATGGGGATTGTCACACAAAGTGAAACTCAAGAGGTAAAAGAGCTGTATCATATTGGGTCTACATTAAGAATTTTGGATTTTATTCTAGGGTTATGGGAAGTCATCAAGAAATTTTAGGTAGGGGACTGTCACAAATGTGGTGTTTTTTGGTTTGCTTTTTTAGGACCACTCTGACTGTAATGGGGAATGGACTGAAGAATCAAGGAAAAATAGCTACTCCCGTGGCCAAACAAAACATGACAATGCCAGGAAAAGAGCAGCAGCAGTGGGAGTAGAGAGAAGTATCTGGATATGGGAAAGATGTAGGAGGCAAATACAACAGGACCTGGCTGTTTGTTGAATGTGGAAGTAAGAAAGAGAGAAGAGTCAAGAATAACACTCAGATTTCTGACCTGAACAACCAGGTGGACAGTGACGTCATTTAATAAGAAAGGGAGCACAGAGGAAAGAAGCAGGAGTGCAATTCTGAACATGCTGTGTTTAAAGTTCTCTTAAGAAATCCAAGGGGTGATACTGAACAGGCAGATATTATGAGTCTAGCGTTCACAAGCGGGGTCAGGACTGAAGATATAAATGTGTGAGATGAAGATACACAGATAACCGAAGCCACAGGAGCAACTGAGACAGTCCAGGAAGAGAGCACAGACGAAGGAGGGTTTAGGACAATCGCAGGAGCGGCAACAGTCTGGATGAAGAAGGGGAGCTTCACAGGAGATTATGGAAGAGGGTCCAGAAACACAGAAAGGAAAGCACGAGACGAATGTGTGCTCTTGCAGAAGCCTAGGAAATAAGAGTGCTGGAAGTTTAAACGCTGCCGAGAACACAAGCTGAGGAATAGAAGTATTCAGCAATTCTAGTAGCTATTTAGTGGTAAATTCAGAAATTGAGAAGAGACTGGGAAAGAGAGAATGAATAAAGAAACTTTCAACAAGTTTGTCTACAAAGGGAAAAAGACAGACTATTACCTTGCAGGACAGCAGGGTTGAGGGTTTTTTGATTTAAGAAGCAGGAGACTTGATAATGTTTAATTACTGACTGGAAGGAACCAGAACGAAAAGAGCAGTTATCTGTGCAGAAAAAGTATGCACACGGCTCCCTGCAAGGGGTCGAGATCCAGTGCACAGGCAGGAACTGACCTTTTCCACTGCATTGGGAAGAAGGAAATGATCAGAGCAGATGAACGGAGGTGTGAAATCTGATAGGAGAGGCTGAGTTAGTTCTGCTCTGATGATCCCATCTTCCCTATAAAACAGAAGGCAAGAGCATCTGCTAAGGAATCTGGAAATTAGAAGAGAGGGTCTGAAATAGTTAAGACAGAGTAGGAGAGTACGATGGAGAAAGAAACACAGGCGCATTGCCAGGCAGAAGTGGAGCAGAGAGGAGGTTAACGACCACGACTCCGCAGTGCTTCCAATATGCCCAGCTGTGCGACTTTCTTCAGCACTGTTCAGCAGCCCAGATGATAATTCCGGTCATCCAGTGTTGTGATTTCCGCCAGTGAATTCATAAAAGGACCCAGGGGCAAGGAGGTGTGAAGTATTAGCAAGACTGACTGAAACAACGGACTACGGAATCCAAGCTGGATAGAAAACACGACAGAACTACCTGCTGAACTGGGGAGCGTGGGAGGGGAAAGGCACTAGCAACACGTTTATTATCCACAGCTGAAGTTCAAGATTGATAAATAGCCCACCAAAATTTCCAAGAAATTTAAAAGTTCATGTTCCTCAACAGTTTGTGAATTTACTGACACACTAATATAACCTTGGTAACTACACTAGCAATTTAAATACTCTGACTTGAAAAAACCCCAAACAAACCTGCAGATTCCATAACTATCTCAAGGGGGTGTGACCAAATTCTCACAAAAAAGTTATTAATGTTAGCTCAAGGCAAAAGGCATTTCTCATGCAGTAAGGAGGCACTTAATAAATTCTTACTAGGTAAAATGATTTAAAAGTTTAGGTAATCAGGGGCCAGCCTGGTGGCACAGTGGTTAAGTTTGAGAGTTCTGCTCCAGCAGCCCAGGGTTCGCCAGCTGGATCCCAGGTGCAGGCCTATACACTAGTCATCAAGCCATGCTGTGGTGCCCTCCCACATACAAAGCAGAGGAAGACTGGCATGGATGTTAGTTCTGGGACAATCTTCCTCACCAAAAAACAAAAAAGTTTAAGTAATCCAAAAATGTATACTACACATTTCTTAAAAAGGGAGGGGAGGGAAAATTCTTATAAATAATAGGATATGAAAGCTGGATGTGGGGGATGAAGAGAAGAGGATCAAATTGTTATGAAGATCAAATGGAGAAATGCATGTGCACATGCCTTAAACACTATACAGTTTTATACAAACTGGTGAAAATTGATGAGACAAGCATGCTTCTTTTTCATGGTGCTATTCTTTAAGAGATGTATTCATTCCATTAAATATCACATAAAACAAGGATTTCTCTTCAAATTTTAAATAAGTTTAAATATAGCTGGACTGGGAAAGATATACATACAAAGTCTTCTTTGGCACCGAGTCGATTTTGCCTGTCCTTTTCTAGAAGTTCTTCCAGAATGGACCAGGCTGTGAGGCTCACTCCTGGCCTCAAATTTAGGGGCTTGTGAAGAATATTGTCATACATTTCAGCAACATCTCGGCAATAAAAAGGAGGCTAAGAAAAAAAAGCAAAACAAAGTTAGTGTTAACTGAACTATGCCAAAATGTTTGGGTTAAAACAGTTGGCTTTGGCCTTGATCTACAGGGAGCAGGCTGGGTCCGGACAACTGCACAAATACACAGGCCTCTTTGGGTGTGGGGACATCTGCAGTGTTGCCTCTTGATGCGAAGAGATTCTAAAACCCAGCACACTGAAGACCTTAATACATGTTCATTGAATGAATTAGGGCCAGTCTGTTCAATAACACTTTGCAGACAGGTGTAAATAGTATAAAACTTGTGACGGTATCTATTTTGGAGAAAACCACCACCAACCCCATCATAGGCATAATCATAGAATTATTTGACACAAAAATCCAACACAGATCAAACATTAAATAATTTGCTGAGACTTGGGGATAAATTAATTAAAACACGGATTTCTAGTAGCAACGGAAATGTGAAGACAGTGCTCCTTCCTCAGTGCCTAAGGCAGTGACCGCATTACATGTGTACTCTGCAGAATTGAGATTCCATTGTCACAGCCCAAGGACCTGAGGTACAGCTTCAACATGAGAATTAGCCAGTTAATCATCTAGTTATAAGTTTTAAAGTAAAAATAACTTTTAAAGTTAAGGGAGTTACAGGTTTGTCACTTTTCTGTCTTTTTTACAGGAAAGAAAAAACTTTTACTTCTTAAAATCTAATTTTATTTTTAAACAGTTAATGTAAGTGTCATTAATGAAGCATATGTTTCAAATGTTCCCTTTTGAATCAACTGCATTTTATATACAATAATAATATTTTATACTTTCATAGTCCTCTAAAGAAATTCAAAGGGTTTGAAAATATCAGGATGGCAAATATCCAGCACTTAAAGAACGTAAGGTACAAAGTGGCTGCCAGGTGTTGTAAGTCACCAGCATAACCAGACAACTAGATCTTTTTACAAGTGGATCTTGGTCAAGGGCAGAGAAGAGGCAGTGTTGGCATGGCAGGAATCTATCATTCAAACTTAACAACATGAGACAAATGCTGTAAAATGTACATGTGTTGAATTTCATAGAGAGCTCCCCGTTTTCAGGAAAAAGGAAAATACAAAACAAAAAGCAGAACAAAAAAAAAACCCCAGGCTGCAGCTCAGGTCTCAGCTAACATGGTACCCAGCTCAGCGGGGCAGCAGCAGGAGGCTTGAGGGCGTCATGCCAGCACGAGGCTGCTGACACTCATGGGACCACAAACAGTCTGGAAATTATTCCAAGGATTTCAAAAAGCCTAACGAAAAACATATATTATTCCTATAAGAATATGTAAGCTAATTAAAACATTGAAATTGTTTGCTTTTGGCCAGAATGATATTAACTCAATGTAGGAAAACAACTTCACTCGCTTATCAGCTCTGGCTGGCCTTATGTGTGTTCAACTAATAAAAACTGATACATTGTATACATCATTATTCAATGAAATCCTCAAGACATGGTGTTCATGGTGAAGGGAACAGAGGATCCCAGTGATGGAATAAGTGGAACACCAATGTATTAATTAAGGCCTATAAAAATAAAATACAAGGCAAAAACCAAAGGGCATTATTTTCTGATAAATACAAAAATCTTTTTTCTTTCCACCTTTTTGAAATTAGGCAGAAAGATGATTGGAGTAAACTGAATGAAAGTGAATAATGTCCATGTTACAAGCAGATGTCCATTTCTAAAAAATGTGAGTGGGATGAGAACACCTGAAGTAGCGATTAGTATGAAAGAGAAATAATTATATTAAAAAACTAGTAACAAAATAAAAAGCTTTTCTTTTTGTGCATATCCCTAACATGGTTTTGGATTCATTTAACCAGCTTACTCCTGATCTGTTAGTGTTATCTAAGTGTCCACAAGATTATTAAGAGAGAGAGAGAGAGAGAAGAGAGAACACTCAAATCAATTATAATATATTGGAGTAATAATGAAAGAGTAGAAGTACATACCAATCCATACAGCATTTCATACAGAACGGCACCAAGGCACCACCAATCTACAGTATTGTCATAGGGCTGTTTTCTGATTACCTCAGGTGCAAGGTACTACAGAAGAGATTAAATATTAGAGCAACTCCATAAACAACTCAAGACAAAATTTAGAAATAATTGAGAAATTCAACAAATTTTAGGCGTTATTATTACACTAAAAATATTATCTAGATTTTCAATCGGTCGGGTATTTTCATCCTATACCAGCTCCTGGTTTATAGGCAGTGGAACTCTTCAGAATCAACTAGAATAATTTTCAAAATAAACATACTCAAGTTTCTCCCAGAAACTGTGATGCAGTTAAGACAAGGAGAAGAGGGTAGCAAATGGAGAATCTGTAATACTAAGCAGGTAAAGCAGGTACTTTGGAGAAGTCTTTCATAAGATTAATTTTGGTCATTATTCAAAACTGTTTCTCTTGAAGAAAGAATTCTTAATGTGACAACTGTAATTCATTTTTTCTTTTTAAAAGTGAAAGAAAAAAGAATGAATTGCATTATTTGAGAATTACAATAGCAATTCTCTAACATTATTTAGAAAAGTTGTATAACCTTTAGATGGCTATTTATATTTTAATTTGTAAAAAATTCAAATTTAACAAAATTTCACACATATAAGAGGTGAATTTGAATTTTAGATTCCAAAATCTATATTTCCTCTTCCTATACGAAATATATATAAGAAATAAGTTCTTCTTAAGCTTTTATGTGTGATCCAAAAAATGGCAAAATAAATAAAAAGGGTTTAATAATTTCTGATCACATTTAGATTTAAATGACCAAAAAAACTTGTATTCCCTTTCTAAAAACTACAGGACTTAAGAAAGATTTTGTTAACTATGAAATCAATATATATTCAATAAAAAATGTTTCTTCATACACAAACCAAAACAGAAAGGTTACAAACATATACAAAAGCTAGGGTTAGATTAGAGAAAGAAAGAAAAAATACATTTCCAAGCAAATAATTGCTATTTCATGATATTTGCAATTACTCCATGACGATGATGAAATAGTACCTGGCACCTAAGATTACTACAAATACATTAAAATTAGGACAGTTTAAAATTATTAAACTAAACACGTGTGTGTGTGTGAAGTGAGAATAACAAGGCTTTAACATAAATTGTAAGGATTTTACCATTGTCTCAAACAGAAAGCTAACAAGACTAGAGAATGGGATGTTCTGGCTAATAAATTCGGACTTGTGATTTTTCTCCCCCTACATCCCTTACTTTATTTTCTTGTTAAATAAACACAATTTTATTCTAAAATATTTTTTAGCCACTCAGAAAAATAGAAAAATAAAATGGAAAACAATAAATCTTCCACCTAAATATAGGCAATGTTAATATTTTGCCACATATGCTTTAACTTATATTTTTAAAAGAATAGTTTTATTACAATATTCACATAGCATGCAATTTATCCATTTAAAGTGTACAATTAAATGGCTGTTAATACAGTCACAGAGTTGTACAAATATTACCACAATTAATTTTAGGACATTTTCATCACTGATTTTGTGATTTTTGTTTTAAAGGATTAGAAATATAATCAAATGCTTAAAACAGTCTAAGGTAATTTTTTTTTTTGTTTTTGAGGAAGATTAGCCCTGAGCTAACTACTGCCAATCCTCCTCTTTTTGCTGAGGAAGACTGGCCCTGAGCTAACATCCATGCCCATCTTCCTCTACTTTATATGTGGGACGCCTACCACAGCATAGCTTTTGCCAAGCAGTGCCATGTCCGTACCAGGGATCCGAACTGGTGAACCCCGGGCCGCCAAGAAGCAGAACGTGTGAACTCAACTGCCGTGCCACCAGGACAGGCCCTAAGGCAAACTTTTAACATTAAAAACAAATAAGCATAGGGCTGGCCCCGTGGCCGAGTGGTTAAGTTCGCGCGCTCCGCTGCAGGCGGCCCAGTGTTTCGTCAGTTCGAATCCTGGGCGCGGACATGGCACTGCTCATCAGACCACGCTGAGGCAGCGTCCCACATGCCACAACTGGAAGAACCCACAACGAAGAGTACACAACTATGTACTGGGGGGCTTTGGGGAGAAAAAGGAAAAAATAAAATCTTTAAAAAAAAAAAACAAATAAGCATAGCTTATCTTTGCTGGGTTATCTGTGGCATCTCATACTCAGTTAAAAATAACTATCAATAAACTTTAAATGTTCAGAAAGAATAATTAACAGATATTTTAGCTGCCTGGAAGCTGAAACAATTTTTATTCAACTTTTCTGATTTCAAATTTTGTGTATGCAATTTGTGATTCATTTTTGCATTTTATACATGATTATATGAATGATAAATAAGACATATTTCTTACCTCTGGTGTCCCACAAAATGTTGTTGTGGTGTCAGAAATAGCAATTCCTTCTTTACAAAGCCCAAAATCTGTTAAGACAACATGTCCCTGACAAAGATAGGGGCATAGGATAAAACAATGCATGGACATAAATTGATAATTTTTAAAACCATTCTATTTTGAAATAATTATAGACCCACAAGAAATTGCAAAAACAGTACATAGAGTTCCACATACCCCTCACCCAGCTTCCCCCAATGCTGACATGTGATAATCTGTAGTACAATATCAAAATCAGGAAACTAACATTGATACAACACTGTTAACTAGACTGCCAACCCTATTAAGTTTTCACTATTTTTTACATGCATGCATTTGTCCTTGTATACGTATGTGCAGTTCTATGCAATAGAAACATGCAGATTCATGTAACTACCACCACAGTCAAGACAGAGAAGTGTTCATCATCCCACAGGAACAAAGGAACTCCCTCATGCTGTCCCTTTATCTTAGCACCCCCCTATTCCCTCAGTCCCTGTCCCCTTGTAACCACTGATCTGTTCTCCATCTCATTATCCATCTCTATGGTTCTGTCATTTCGAGAATTCCATACAAATGGAATCACACAGTTTGGAGCCTTTGAGGCTGACTTTTTTCCACTAAGCATAACAACAACAAAAATGGAGAACTAGTAGATTTTTAAAACACAGTACTTACTACTGAATCCAAAAGAATATTTTCTGGTTTCAAGTCTCTATCAAATCAAAAGGAAAAAAAAAGCAAAACTGAGTATTAGCTGAAATAATAAAAAGACAAATTTTCAAGTAATATTTTAAAAATTTACCTGTACACTATTTTGATGGAGTGCAAGTAACCCAATGCACTGGCAATTTCAGCAGCATAAAACCTAGCTCTTTGTTCAGGAAAGGACCGTTCTCTTTGTAAGTGAAAAAACAGCTGTAAAATGGAGAAAAAAAATGCACATTAAGATCATTCACACAGAAAGTGAAACAAATATATTCTATAAACACAAAAATAGGATTTGTTGTTACTTTGAACATGAGATAAAAATGTGCCAAAGCACAGAACTGTAACTCTCCCTTGTCTGTGTCCCCCACCTAGCAATCATTCTCTCCCTTCAACCAGGTGTCTGTGTGTACTCATGTTAACTTACTCATCTTCCATTACTCCTCAACCCTCAAGGTGACAGTGTCCTCACCAGTCCAGGCAAATGCTCTGGAAAAGCTTTATTGATGAAGACCAATGATCTTGACACTGCCAGTCATTATCTTACTGGACCTTTTTTGACTGTTCCTTCATTTGGGAAAAAACCCACTATTCATTGATTGGAAACTAGTGCCTGGCGGACCAAATACAACCCACAGATATAAGCTGTTTGAGCCAAACACTATTTTTAGAAAAATCTAAATTAATTGGTAACTTTTAAGAACTGGGAATTTTTTTAAAATTTATAGTTTGGGATTCCTATGAAAGAAAAGGAAAAAAGGGAAGCTCTGCACCATGAGGCCTAAATTTCAATGTGGTAGCAACTGGCTGGAGCTGAGTGGCAGCTGGCCTCTCCAGTTCATTTCTTACACTTCCTAATTCTTATTTCTTACCTGCCTGACCTGCCTGGGTGAAGTCTGCTGTAGGTCCTTGCTTTAGGGACCTTGGCTTTTAAGACAATAATATCTCCTTGTGTTTCCTTCAACCTTGGAGAGTTCCATCTCTGCTCCTTTCTGGCCCCTTATGCTGCAGGGATAACAGGTTTCTGTCCTCAGTTTCCCCATTGTTATTCTTTCTCTGAATACTCTGCCCAGGTAACCTAATCCATTCCAATGATTTTAACCACCACCTTATGTTGACGTCTCTCATGTGGACAACCCCAGCCCAGACCTCTGCTTGGAGCCTCTCCTGCAAAGACCTGATGCCTGCTGCTCTTTCTTGAATATTTCACAAGCCAACAAATTCAACTTGGCTAAACGAGGTCTTCTCTTACACACTTAACTGCTGCTGTCTTCTCTCCTTTAATATCACTTTCTAGCCAGCCCTCTAAGCCACAGGCAGCAACAAGGTACAGGGGAAAGAGTCAGGTTTTAAAGCTGATCGGACTTAGGTTTAAATCCTGGTTCTTCCCTTTTTATGTGCAATTCATTTAACTCCTCTGATTTTCAAAGATTGTCCAAAAAAATTTCTTAACCTCTTCTGCAAGGTGATGGTGAAGATGAGTTATAACAGACTCGGACAGCGCAGATAAATGGGGACAGACCTGGGATTCCCCTGTACTGCTCCTTTATCCTCAGCCCCTGCATCCAACCATGAATCAATTCTTCTGTTTTTATCTTTTAATTATTTCCGGAATACTCCCTCTTTTTTACTCCTACCACTGCTTTTATTATTTGAAGTCTACACTACCGTGATATTCTGTTTATTGATCTCCTGATCACATCTGTCCAACATAATACGACTAAAGAAAACTACCCCAAATTAAAATCTGACCATGTCACTAATAATAACTAACAGTGAGTGCTTACTAAACCAAAGGCACTAAGCTAAGGACTTTATATGCTTGTATCATTTAATCCATACAACTATTCTGAGGTAGGAAATTAATGAGGAAGTTGAGGCTCAGAAGGGCTTGCTCATATGCCCAGTATCATAACACTTATTTGTTTATACTCTACCTGGCTCCAAAACACATCTGAAGTAGTAATACAAAGATAAATACCACATGTCAAGGTCAAGATGTAAGTGTGAACACTGGGGAGAAATAATAGTAATAATAACAAGCAGCAGCACATGAAGAAATTCTCCTCCTGCCTCTCTTTCTGTCCTTCTTCCTCATCTATTCCTCTTCTGTCTATTGACCCATTCAACGCCTCATCCAACCACTCCAACACTTTATTACAGTTTCTTTTTTTCCACTATCTTAGCCAAAAGTCAAGCCCGTCTCTTTACACTTTTGCCGCTCAGTTTATGAGCAGTCACTGTGTAAAAAGGGCTCAGAAGCAAAGTCCTAAAACAGCATGAAGAAAGCTCAGATAAAGCAGGAAACGTGACGGAGCCCATCATCTGCAGTTAGATGTCCTCCATGACATTTCAATAAACACATGGGGTGGTACTTAAGAATGGGCTTTGCATTCGGGATGTCTGGGTTAAATCCAGGGCCTGATAGTTTCTTAACGTCACAAAGTTACTTAACCTCTCTGAGCCTTAGTTTCCTTATCTATAAAATGGGTATAAGAGTATTTAACTCAAAGAGTTGTCATCACAACTCTTAATTGAAATAATGCATGTAAAACAATTACAAATTGGCAGGCCTTCAATAAATTCTCACTATATGTTAGCACTCACACACACAAAATAAAATGACGACCTTCAAGGTGGGAACAATGTGGGGTCATCTACATCCCTGAATCAGGGTGCCTGGGGGGTTCATAACCTTGCTTTTACACTGAGGAGTCTTAAGGCATTTTTGTCCTAGATGTAGGGGGTTGAATAATGATTCTTCATACGACCTTCCCCTCAAATAACCTAGGTATATCTGGTCGTCTTTCAGGTTTGCAGAATAGAAATTGATTTCTTTTAGCTCCTTCATTCTATAGTTAAGTGTGCTACAGTAAGCTTCTTTTCCTTTCCCTCTGCTCTGGGATTAGGGGATGGAAGATCTCTTTGTAAGGATATGACAATATTTATCAGTTAAAATAATTTTTAGATATTCACAGGTGAGAGACCAAACAAATCAGAAAAGTGAGGACTGAGAAGCAGAGGGACATGGGGTGGGCAGCTGCCCAGCTCCTGGAATCAGACTGCCTGAGTTCCATTCCGGGCTCCAACACTTACTAACCACACGACTTGAGCAAGTTACCCTTTCTCTGTGTCTCTTTGTTTGCCTTATATAAAAGGAAGATAAAATAACACCTACAAAGAGCCAGAGTGTTGGGCACATAAGTATACTTGACAGATGTTAGCTATCACTGTAATTATCATAATAGCAGCATTTCTCACAATGATTTCAATATCCCTCTGATTCAGAGTTTCAGGGAATATTATTAATAGATTTGGTTCAAATAAAAAAAAGGGGACTGTGTGGTAAAAGAAATTTCTTTTAAGAACTTCTGGCTTTGTTTAAGGCAGAACTTCTCAAAGTCTTTAACATGCTGAAACGTACTGTGAATCACCAAGAAACACACTGTTAATCACCAAGGGGATACAAAACGAAACATTTTCCAAACTGACTTCACCACAGAACCCTTTATTAGAGGATCACCTCATCTGATTAATAGTTTGCACGTTTTAGAAACTGACAGGCCAGAGTAATATTTATCTGCCACTATTGAAATGATAAGGATCTAAGTTACAAACCTTGTTTTATTCTCATGTTTCAGTATATTATTCTTGCTATTGCTCAGTGACAAAACTACCCATGACAGCTGTAGTTTCATACCAGGGTTCATTTGTGAACCTTTCCACCTACACCATAAGCTGCTTAAGAAAAGAGCTTTGCATCCCACTTCTCCACATCCTGTATTGTGTTTAGTAGCCAGCACCTGAAATACTGCTACTCAACAAATAGCTGTTGATGCTGGACTGTCCTTCCAAAACTTACAAGGAAAGAAAAACTTTGACTTTATTCTATTTTTTCTAAACATTATCAATGTTAGAAAACTAATAAAACTTACCTCCCCTCCATTAACAAAATCCAGAACAAAATAAAGCTTTTCAGTTGTTTGGAAAGAATAATGTAATCCAACCAAAAACGGATGTTTCACATTTTTCAAGAGCACATTACGTTCAGCCATAATATGTTTTTGCTGTAAAAAAAAAAAAAGGTAAAGGATTAACTTGCATTATACACCAGAAAACAATCCTGTTAACTAAGAAAACGGGTTTAGGAGAAACAAAGCTATTTTATTTTACCTCTTTTCTGTTGAGAACTACTTTTTTCTGTAATACTTTGACAGCATAAAATTTTCCATCCAATTTTCGTTTAGCAAGAAGAACCTGTTGTAGTTAAAGATTGTGCATACTGTTAGAAATTTCAATATTTTGATAGGAATAACTCACTTGTCATTAAATCAATACTTAAATTTTGTAAAAAGAACATCCACGAGAAACCCAGATAATAAGATGTCTTTGTTTTGAAAACTGAAAACTACTGAATTTATTTCTATAATTCCACTTTTCCTTAAATGTTTTTTTTAAATTTTTTAAATTTATTTTTTCTCTATTTTATTTTTTATTGAGGTTATGCTAGTTTACAAGCTTGTGAAATTTCAGTTGTACATTATTTTTTTTTTTTTAAAGATTTTATTTTTTCCTTTTTCTCCCCAAAGCCCCCCAGTACATAGTTGTATATTCTTCGTTGTGGGTCCTTCTAGTTGTAGCATGTGGGACGCTGCCTCAGCATGGTTTGATGAGCAGTGCCATGTCCGTGCCCAGGATTCGAACCAACGAAACACTGGGCCGCCTGCAGCGGAGCGCACAGACTTAACCACTCGGCCATGGGGCCAGCCCAGTTGTACATTATTGTTTGTCAGTCATGTAGGTACACCACTTCACCCTTCGTGCCCACCCCCCAACTCCCGGTAACCACTAATCTGTTCTCTTTGTCCACGTGTTCCTCTTTCCCATATGAGTGGAGTCAGACAGAGATTGTCTTTCTCTATCTGGCTTATTCCTTAAATGTTTTAATAAAACAAAAAAGGATGTTGATCATTTGAATAGCCAGGCACCATTTCTTTGCTGCTGAATGTCCTGATGTTTGAGATTTTTACTAAATTTAAGTGCCAAAATCTATACTGCCTGAGAACTTTGTGCATGTATGTGTGCGCGTGCGCCAGCCCTGAGTCCTAAAGAGTGTCCTTAGAAAATACTGAAGCTATAAACTTCATAGCCACATTAAAAAAGGAGAAGGAAATGGTTTTTAGGTGATCAAAATGCATTTTTGTCTTAGCATTTAGGTTTCCATTATAGGTTTCAAATTCAGAAGAGTTCAGAGGAAGAAGCACCATGCACAGCTAAGTTTCTATAATGGGCTGGGTTGCACGTACTTCCAAGGATCTGGCTCCAGCAAAAGGCAGACACCTTCAAGGTTTTGCAAATAATTTTAAGACATTTAAGATACTCCACAAGTTGTCTAACTATTAAATGATACATTCCAAAGCCTTTTGAGACGATCTGACACAGCAACTAACGACACTGTTGGCCTTACTTAACAGTACCTCTGTGGTCTTCCTCACCAAAACCTATAACCCCCGTCTAATCATGAGAAAAACATCAAATTCCAATAGAGGGACAACTTACAATGTACCTAACCAGTACTTCTCAAAACCATCAAGGTCTTCAAAAACAAGGCAAGTATGAGAAACTGTCACAGCTAAGAGGAGCTTAAAGAGACATGACAACTAAATGTACTAAATGTAATGTGCTATTGTGGATGACATCTTGGAGCAGAAAAAGGACATTAGATAAAAACTAAGGAAATCTAAGTAAACAATGGACTTTAGTGAATAATAATATATCAATATTGGTTTATCAATGGGAACAATACTAACTAATCAATGGGAACCATACTAACGTAATATGTTAATAACAGGGCAAACTGTGTGTGGAGTAGGGATGGTTTGGGAATTCTATGTACTTTCTGTATTTTCTCTTTACTCAATTTTTCTGTAAATCTAAAACTATTCTAAAATATAAAGTCTATTAGAAAACTGTTTGTTATTCATAAAGATAGAGTCAAAACATCTTCAGGGTGAAAATATCCTGTGTTCAACTGTTGGAATTTTTCTCATTTCCCATTCTTTTGTTCTCTACAATATTTGACTCTGTTGAACATTCTTTCTTTCTTATATTCTTCCTTTTCTCAACACCTCCCACCTGCCTGACATTTCCTTCTCTATTTTGATTGGTTCGTCTCCAAGTACATTCTGAGAAAATAATTCAGAGAACGTGGCAATTAGGAGGTCCTGATTTCCTCCAAGCAGGCATTTTTTTCCAGTAGATTGGTAGATTTGGAGAACAGGCAGATAGACGGTCAAGAAACAAATGGAAAGTGGAACCAGAACCACTTACTGGAGAAGGGTTTAGAATAAATGTTAGAGTGCCATTATTTATTTTAGTTTACATACATACTTTCCTAAAGATTTTATTTTTCCTTGTTCTCCCCAAAGCCCCCCGGTACATAGTTGTATATTTTTAGTTGTGGGTCCTTCTAGTTGTGCCATGTGGGACGCCACCTCAGCATGGCTTGATGAGCGGTGCCATGTCTGCACCCAGGATCCGATCCGGCGAAGTCATGGGCCACTGAAGCGGAGTGCGAAAACTTAACCACTCGGCCACAGGGCCGGCCACTAGTTTACATACATATTTTTTTATTTTTCAAATACATTGTGAATTTGCATTTGTTTGCTTTTCCTTCTTTTTGTGTCCTGCTTTTCTTTGTTTTATTGCACTTGATTGGTTTCTAACCATTTTGCAAGATTTTTAAATTTTATTAAATATAACATATATATAGAATAACTCAGAAATCATCACAGCTCAGTAAGTTACATAATGAACACATTATGTTACCACTATCCAGGTCAAAAAAATAAAACACTGTCAGTAGCCTAAGGCCCCCCTTTTGCCCTATTCCAGAAACTACTCATCCCCATCTTCCTCAGAGGTAACCACTATCTCAACTTGCAATTATACAGGTAAGTTCTGCCTTTTTTTGAATTTTATGCAATTAGAATCACATAGATAAAGTTGTCTCTGTCTGACTTCTTTCACTCTAAATTATGTAACACACATTCATGTTGTGGCACATACTACAGTTTTCATATTTTTACTGCTGTGCAGAATACTGCATTACACAATTTAACCCACTCTTTTGTTGACAGACATTTAGACTGTTTATGAATAAGGATGCTATGAACATTCTGGCACATGCCTTTCCTAGTGTGTACGTGCATGTGTTTCTGTTGGATATTTACTAGGTAGGAGTAGAACCAACGTACTACAGGTAATGCACATATTCAACTTCAATAATTAACACCAGTTTTCAACAGCATAGAAAACAAAACACATAGGAATAAATTTAAGATGTGTAAAAATTCTAAATGAACAATATAAAACATTATTGAGAAAAATTAAAGATGAACAAAATTAACAAAGAGATATAATACCATGGTCAAGGATTGGAAGACTCAATAATGTAAAGATAATTCTCCTCAATTTATCTACAGATTCAATGCAATCTCAATCAAAATCCAACAAAATCTTGTGGAAATTGACAAGCTAATTCTAAAATTTATATAAATATGCAAAGAATAGCCTCTTGAAGAAGAACAAGGAGGGAGGACTTATTTTGTTGGACATCAAGCTACATTTCTCAAGACATTGTGGTATTGGTGCAAGGTTAGACAAATAGATTAATGAAAAACATAAAATCTAGAAAAAGATTTATAAAACATAAAATCTGGAAGCAGATCCACGCATATACGGACACTGGATATATGATGAAGGTTACTCTGCAGATCAGTGGGGAAAGAATAGTCTTTTCAATAAATTTTGTGGGATCAGTTGGGTACCCACAGGGAAAAAAATGAACTGTGACCCTATATCTTATATTATATGCAAGAACCAATTCCTGGTAGAATCTAGCTAAACAAGAAGTTTCCAAAAGATAATGCTTTTTGTTTTTAATGACAGATTATCTCTAACATCCCAACAGACTATGAGCATTCTGACAGCAGGGCCCATTTTGAACTTTCTATAGCCCAGCATGTAGCAGGTGGTCAATATATATATTTGCTGAGTTAATAAACACACATGGGTTTAATTGCATGGTCATAGTTTCTAGAATCTAGGGAACTCAGAAAACAAACTAGAGATACCGAAAGCTACGAATATAGCAAACTATAATTAAACACATATATATTTATTTTTATTACAAATAGAAGTATAATGCAAAAAACACAAATATATTAGGGGCTGGCCCCGTGGCCGAGTGGTTAAGTTCGCGCGCTCCGCTGCAGGCGGCCCAGTGTTTCGTTAGTTCGAATCCTGGGCGCGGACATGGCACTGCTCATCAGACCACGCTGAGGCAGCGTCCCACATGCCACAACTGGAAGAACCCACAACAAAGAATACACAACTATGTACCGGGGGGCTTTGGGGAGAAAAAGGAAAAAATAAAATCTTTAAAAAAAAAAAAAAAACACACACACACAAATATATTTGATTTTTCTGATTACTCCATCTATGACACTTCTGACTTCCTTGGTACAGCTACATTGTCAAGTTATGTGATTTCTCTGACATTCACTGTATCAGAAGCAGGGTCTCTACACAGCCCTTTCTTTCCCCAACTGCTGTTTACACGGCTGCCCATCTTTGTCTTTCTGGCTTCAGCTTAAATAGCACCTCTTCGAAGAAGCCATCCTTGACCAACTTAGCTAAGAAGGGATTTTTCTCCCACTGTCTATTGTCCTCTGTCACTTCACTCTATTCTTTGTTTCTTTCACAGTTCCATTACTATTTGCAATTATTTATCTGACTGCATACTTCTAACTGACTATTTCCCCCACAACACTGGAAGCATCACAAAGGTAGTATCCATGTCACTTTTGTTCAATATTATCTAACCAAGGCCCAGAATGACACTTGGCACATAGGAAGTCTCATGGAATACTTGTCAAACAAACGAATTCATGTTAGAATTTGAGTAGATGCCTTATCTCCCCAATTATTCTGTCAGTACTCTGAAGGTAGGAAAGCTTCTTAACTCCGACTCCTGCATACCAACAAGCTCTGTGGCCTTCTATATATAAAGCATGCATTCCTGAAGTACTTACTTATCGAATGAGAAAACAAAAACACTCTTACCTTGCCAAAGCTGCCTTTTCCAATAACTTTTAAGAAGTCAAAGTCCGTTGGTTTAGCACTGAAATAAATGAACAATGACAACAATCAGCTTCCTAGAAATTGGAAAGATGTTAACTTTTAAACATTTCTTAGCACCTCACTCTTTAATAAGTAAATGTTGGGTACAAACACTTCAGTATGATGACTCCAGCTTTCACACTATATCTCATCTCATCTTTAATATAATATAGGTAATAACAAATAGTAATAATATCTACTTTCTGATTAGATAAGACATTTTATAACTTTGTTTAAACCTTGCTAAGTTCTCTTTAAGAGGGACTTCAGTAATAGCCCAGTTGGGAGAAAAGGGCATATATATTTCTATCGTTTTGAACTTAATGTAGCTTCTATCTAAACCAATTTTATTATAATACCACAAACCTCACCAAGGCTGTTAATGAGGAAACTACATAACTACGTAAATTAGTGATATATTACGAGGACTATCTAGTCTGGTAATTCTTCTGAAAAGGAAGTTACTAGCTAGAACACCTAGTAAAGTCACTAAGAAAAATTTATGATCAAGAAAAGTCAACACAGTGTTTTGCATATGTATCACTTATCGTACATTACAGATAAAAGATCTCCCTGCTTATTCTCACAGGCGGTAATGTAGGAAAGCCAGGAGCAGAGAAGCCAGAGGGAATACTAAGATTGTCGTTTTGTTTGTATTAACCTAGCAGGTAAAAACAGCATTGGCCGTATGTAGGCAAAAGCATAGGGCAGCAGAAAGTTGCGCTTAAGCATCCAGAAGAGCTGTTTCCTTCAGCACAGTCTCAATTTCTAGGTTGCAATAGGGAGAGGGGAATGACTCCATTCAGATTTTAAATGTCCTTCAATTCATTATTGAAAGAAATAACCAGTTCAGACATAAGAGCAACACCAAGTCTAGGTTAAATAATAACAGGTAAAGATTAGGGAGATAAATACTTAACTAAAGTTAAATATTTTTCTTCTTCAAGAACCTGCTCTTTGGACTAGTTATTTTATTCTCTAATGGTATGCTGAGATACCAAAATAATTTTTTAAACAAATGTAATAGTGAAAAAACAAGCAAATCTCTCAAAAACACTAACTGAAGCCAGACCCAAGGCCCCAATTTAGCTGATTCCTAAACTGAAAGCAAATTTCTGCTTTTGTGCTGCCCGACCAACTCAAAGCTATGATGACAGAAAAGAATGCTCAAAACCAAACCTTCT
Source organism: Equus quagga (assembly GCF_021613505.1). NCBI lineage: Eukaryota > Metazoa > Chordata > Mammalia > Perissodactyla > Equidae > Equus > Equus quagga. The sequence goes on along the minus strand of NC_060282.1, from coordinate 65,038,758 downwards.
CTTCCAGTTACCAGCCCACTTCTTTGCTTTCCTTTGCAGCGAAACTCCTCAAGTAAGTTGTCTGAACTCATTGTCTATACCTGCTGTCCTCTCTTCGAACCTTTTCCTAAACCCTTTCTCTCTTGAACTCCTTCCTATCAGCGTCTTTGTACCCATCACCTCATTGAACCTGCTCATGAAGGTCATCAATGACTTATCAAATACAGTGGTCAATTCTCAGTCTTCACCTTACTTGCCCTGTCAGCGACACTGAGTTAATTACTCCCTCCTCCAGACACTTCCTTCACCTGATTTTGTGACACCACATTCCGAGTTTTCCTCCTATCTTACTAACTACTCTTTCTGCAGTCTCCTTTTCTGGTTCCTCCTTGACCTCACTATAATGCTGAAGTGTCCCAGGACCCAATCCTTGGGCCATTTATCTGTCTATACTCACTCTTTAAGTGGACCAAAACGGTGAGGGAAGCATAGTGTCCTGGGATAAAAGATAAAATACTTTAGAATTAATCCAGTAAGGCTGCAAGGATAATTAAAAGTAAGGAGGGCAACACTACAGTCCTCCTCTAACCATGGCACATCACTAATCTGTTGGCACTCCTCAAACTGAGGCAAGACGTGGTCTTGGAATTCTTCTTTGTATTCAGTGTTCTAGGCATGCACTTCCCATGAATTGCTGGAGTTGACACTCAAGATGAAGTCTGTATTTGCCACTCCCAGTGCTCCTCAAAATGTTTTTCACCCGGGGTCAAATAAATATGGGACTATGGGAGGAACTGGATAAAGAAAATTTAATAGTCATTAATAAGTTAATGTCCATAATGACTTCTGTGGAACAAGATGGCTAACAACTAGGGTTGCCCAATGACACTGAGCACCAGGAGAACATCAATGAGGCCTGCTGAGATGAGGCCTCCTTTGTCAGAGGACCTCCCAGGACTTACAGTTATCAGGGAAATATGATCCAGTGATTTTACACACACACACACATGCACACACATACACACACATCCCAGAGAAGGGACAAAGGCAAAATAGCAAAACCCAATCAACAGTCTGTGGATTAAAAACTTCTCAGAGCTCTACCAGGGCAAAGCAAAGCTAGAGTAGTAAAGCAGGCAAGCATAGGACAGTACTGCATTCACTGCAACTATGGTTGTATTTCACAGGCTTCCAGTTAAACTGGTCTAATTATGTATATCTGCACATTCACAAAAAAGATTTTCCTAAAATTTAGTTAAAGGACTGTTTGAAACAAATTAAACCTACTGAGGATTTCCAGATGGTCCCAGGTTGATGTTCTGTGAGGTAGAGTGTAACTGTTGGGATGAGAAAAAAAACAGTAACATTTTTATTGGAGCTTCAAAGGTTATCAGTCAATGAATGTTTTTCAAATAAAATATACATAACGTACCACAGATATTTGATGTATTGCCATGTTAAAGAAGTCTGAAGTCCTAATTCTTAAAAAATGTATAGACTTTTCAGGAAACATATGTAATCAACATAAACAATCATTTTTATGATAAGTTTCAAGAGCAGTTTTAAGGAAAAAGGTAAGGCACAAATCAAGCTCAAAGTTGGCAAAGGAATGAAGCAAACTGTGGCAAGCTCCTAGGAAGACGTGGGTATTGAAAACAAAATTTAAGAGGAATCATTTTTACATTTAAAAAATGGTTAAAAGTGGCATTTGTTTTTCAAATTTTGAAATTATAGCTTATTAAAGATAGGAAATGATAATATGATGATGATAAAGACTGCAAATGCTGGATTGAAAGTTTTAAGCTGCTAGAGGTAAACTTACCTCTAAAGTGAATACATACAACCAAGAGTGCTTTTATTTCTAAGTCCACCACTGTGTAGCATCAAAATTTTAGATAGGCTTTTCTCTTTGCAACAGTTATCATGGTAAATTTAATCCCTGCTATTAATTGAGAAGCAAATCACCTAGTATGCCATAAAGCAATCTGACTAATAAAAGATTCTAGTTCAGTAATAATTAGCTCGAAATTTAACTCAAAATCCTAAAAGATTGATCTCGAGATCCCATGAGAGTGAGCACTTTCACAAAAGCCAGTGTAAATGAATTCTGCTTCACATAAATTCACTTTGAAATTCTTTACACAGAGAATTAAATCAGTTATACATGTCTCAAATGTGCTTACTTTTACTAGAACCTTATATAATTATACTTTATATAACCTAGCGATATGAAATAAGCGTTTAAAAATTTCTCTTTAAGTTAATCAGAACCAGCAAATTTTATCTAAATGATTTCTTACTAGAGATGTGTCACATATATATCCACTTAAATTCATTTGAAAATTATAGACCATCTCCAGAATACCAGCTATTTTTAAAAATAAAGAACAAAAGTCCTGAAGTATAATAATACATTTCTTATGAGACACTGCCAACAACTTTTTATTACAAATCAAATTTATTTACTACTGATAACTTTACATGAAAAATCTTCATTTTCAATCCCCAGAAGACAGAAATATAAGGAGCCACAGGAGTTTAGCACAAGACAAAAAAAATGTATTCATACTCTCTTCATTAAATGAGATTTGCCCTGTTGTGGCATAATTTTAACAGGGAGTAATCCTTGCCCCCCAGTTTAATTGAGATATAATTGACATACAGCACTAGATAAGTTTAAGGTGTATGGCATAACGATTTGGCTTACATATATAGTGATTATGTTTAAATATTTTGTGTTCTATAGAATCTGATAACGTACTCCAAACTAAGCTGTAATTTCAATACACTTATTCTTTTAATCAATGTGCAGAGAACTGGATCACTTTCCTACGCAATGAACTTTTCTTATATAGAGGAGGGAAGTGAACTAAATAAGATTAAACAAGAACAATTTGTCCCCTAAATAACATTAATAAGTAGTATGATTTTATTATTTGGCAATGATTTTCCTAATGGAGCACATTTCTGAAATAATATTGAAAATTACTGGGATATATAATTAGATAACACTTTCCTCTGGCTACTATTTTTAAAGATTACATCTAATCACTAAATTGAGGGTGAAGAATAATATCTTAACAGAATGAACACTAATCAAGAGGGTAGGTTTCTAAACTTCTCTTGGTTTCTAGTTTTCTCTCTATAAACAAGGGGATCCAGATGCCTCTAAGATATTTTCTGACTATTAAATTCATTTAGTTATCCACTTAGAAGTCCTTAATAAATAGGTACAACTGTAAGATGAAGCATGGCTTTCTCTTTTTTGAAGAGATTCTTTTTATCAGTATTTTAAAAACTGTAAGAGATCCTAGTTCAAGTTTCAGATTTTATGTATATAAAAAGAAAAGAAAAAATTAGGAGCCAGCTCTGAGGGCCTAGTGGTTAAAGTTCGGCGCTCTGGGCTTCGGCAGCCTGGGTTCAGTTCCCAGGTGCAGAACCGCATCACTCCTGTCAGTAGCCATGCTGTGGCGGTGGCTCACATAGAAGAACTAGAAGGACTTACAATTAGAATATACAGCTAGGTCCTGGGCCTTTGGAGAGGGGAGGAAGAAAAAGAGAGGAACACTGGCAACAGACGTTAGCCTAGGGTAAATTTTTCTCAGCAAAAAAAAAAAAAAAAAATAGATCTAAAATAAACAGTGGCAGAACAGGAGCCAGAGCCCAGGAATCTCAGTCTGGTTCTTTCTTGAAAAACCCAGCTGTCTCCTATAGCAAGGCAAGACATTCTTTAAATGACCTAAACTTGCATACTCTCAAGAAGGATTAGCAAACAAAACATGGAAAACCATGGTTACATAGATTTTATTCTTTAAAACGTTTTTTGAATAGTTTCATCTTTTTAAAATTAAAAATATATACTCTTAGTTATAAAATATGGAAAGTATCAGGAAGAAGACGTTTTTAAAAATCCATAACCTTACTAACACATGATTTTTTAAATATTTAATTTCATATAGTCTTTCCATAACTTCTAAAAACTGACTGTAATCACATTGTATGAACCTGCCTATAAAATTTTACACCGTTATTTAATAGTATGTCAAAACTTAAAATATTATCATCTTCAAAAATATTTTTTAAATGCACATTATTTAGGGATAAATGCTATTTGATGAATATTTAAGCTGACTTTAATTTTTCATTATAAATCATACTAAAATGAACACCTTTGTTTCCTTCCATATGAAGGATTATTTCATTTGTATCAACTCCTAAGTGACATGAATATTTTCATGTTTGATACATATTGCCAAATTGCTTTCCAATAGAGGTGCATACAGTTATGACGACATTAGTAATGCCCAAGGGTGCCCACTGTACCTGACTTACCCTTATCAGTCCTACAGTATTTTATTTACTTTACATTTTTGTTAACTTGGTAGAGGAAAAAAAAAATCTCCCATTTAAAAATTTCATTTGCTGGGGCTGGCCCAGGGGCTCAGCAGATAAGTGTGCACGTTCCGCTTTGGTGGCCTGGGGTTTGCCGGTTCGGATCCCAGGTGCGGATATGGCACCTCTTGACAAGCCATGCTGTGGCAGGCGTCCCACATACAAAGTAGAGGAAGATGGGCATGGATGTTAGATCAGGGCCAGTCTTCCTCAGCAATAAAGTGGAGGATTGGCAGCAGATGCTAGCTCAAGGCTAATCTTCCTCAAAAAAATAAAATAAAATAAAAAATAAATAAATAAAAACTTCATTTGCTATTGCTGTTGGCATCAAGGCTGAACAATCTCCCACATACTTGTTTACTAAGAGTATTTCTTCATGTCCTTTTCCTTTTATCTACTGGGGTCTTAAATATCATTATTTTCAGAAACCCACTGTATGAGCTTTTTACACAGATGTATTCCTTCTTATGCCTTATTTGTTACAAATGTTTTCCCAGCTTGTTGTTTCTCTTTTGACCAGTTACACAGATATAAAATAAAAATAAAATTTTACATTGTACTAGGAACAACTGTGTCACAGATGAAAAAGTTAAATCTGTTCTCTTAACTGAGAATCCCCTTGGGGCATTAGATAAAGAAACTCACTAGTTTCCAGTAGTCTCAAAAAAAGAATATGTCTATTTTCCAAATGAAGATTCTACCTGTGAAACAGTAATGTTCCAACTCACGATATTATCTTTTAATTCACAAAAAGAGAACTACGACAAAATTAAAAGACATTATCAAGACAAAAAGGTACTTCAACCCAACACCTCTGATTTTCATTTATGTATTTAACAAGAGTTACAATCAATTTTGAATTATAAAGGTACTACATTTATATAACATTTATAATTGTAATTGCTACTTAATAATCCTTTGAGTCAAACTACTGTAATTTAGCTATCACAGGTAACTTTCTAAAGTAAATGTTGAAAATATTTTCAGAATAAGGCACAAGCTTGTCATATTTATTTAACTGTTTCACAAATAATTTAAAAAAATAAAAATATCTTATTCTTTATTCAGAATGCATACTGATTATGTGTCTATAGCTCAGCAACAAAAGTTAGTTGATGTCAACTGGCACACGTGTATTGATCGCTCTGTGTATTAAAAACCTGACAACACAGAGAAAGAGGTACGTAATCCTTTCAAAGGATTGAAAGGCCTTTCCTGCTGGCCAAAATTCAAACAATAGTTTCAAGCAGGATGGTGATGGTGAAGGTATGTAATGATCAAAAGATAAGATGTAAAGTGAAGAGAGCAGAATACAAAACTGTATATACTATATAATCAAAATTAGATAATTAAAAAAATTCCTATATATTAAAAGAAGATTAGAAAGAAAATCACTAAAATGTTAAAAATTACTAGGTCTAGTTGGTGATAATACGGGTTATACTTCTTACTATTTTCAAAACTTGATTTAACTGACATGTATTACTTTTTATTATACAAAGTACTCATTCTATAAATTTATAAGAAAGAGTAATCAGTAAGAGGGATATGCATTTGTTTCTATGTATTCTACACAGTAGAAAATCTATAATGGATGAAATTACTTCATTTTAAGTAAAGTTGTCCTAGAGTTGCCAATAATTTCATCTTTGGGGAATGGTATTTTTTTCTGTTAAAAAATACAATTCCTCTTACTACCTTCTGAGTACTTCTTTCATCCTCATCTTCAGATGGATCTGACTGATGCTTTGGACTGTCCATTTGAAGAAATGCTCTGACATCTGGACTAAAAACAAAAATTAACTTTATTATGACTTTGTATTTCTACAGCTCTTCTCCCTTTTAACACGAAAATAAAAGTAACTATAGTAGCATTTACAGTAAGAAAGCCAAACACAATCCATTAATATTCATTATTATAAAAAGAATAAGAAAACTAACAAAAAATATACAGAATCCAGAAGACAAATGGGCAAAGCTATAAACAGACAGTTCATAGAAGAAAAAACCCAAATGGTAAGGAAATTTATGAAGATGCCCCACTTCACTAATAATCAGAAAAATACAAATTAAAACAATAATGAGATCTACTTTATGTCCATTAATTGGCAAAAATTAGAAAGATAGGTAATACCAAAAGTTGGTAGGGATATAGGGAAAGGACACCCTCACGTATTACTGGTAAGAATGTAAAATGAGGCAACTTTTCTGAAAAGCAATCTGGCAATATTTGGTGAAACTGTATGCATTTTCCCTAGGCGCAGAAATTTCAGTTCTGGGAATAAACCCCAGAAAAAATCATGTACAGGTTTAGTGAAAGACATGTAACTAGGATACTCATTGCAATATTCTCTGTAGTAGTGAATCAGAAGCAAACAGCCAGCTACCACTAGGGAAATGAGTAAGCAAGCTCTGGTACCTGCCTACAGAGAATACAGTCAGCAGTCAGAAACAAGGCACTAGAGCACAGTACTATTTATGTATATCTATCAAATACTCACAGATACAAAGCAACAGTCAATAAAGAGATATCCAAAGACATCTAACAAACATATTCAAATGGGTACCAACAATGGGGATGAAAAAACGGGGATGAAGAGAAAAAAATGGACTATTCATTTTAAATAGTTACAAATGTTTTTCTTGTGATGAGAACTTTTAAGACCTACTCTCTTAGCAACTTTCAAATATAAAGTATTATTAACTATAGTCACCATGCTGCACCTTACATCCCATCACTTCTTTATTTTATAACTGAAAGTTTATACCTTTTGATCCCCTTCACCCATTTCACCCACCACCCCTCCAGCAACTACCAATCTGTTCTCTGTATCTATTAACTCTTTTTTTCTTCCTCTTAGATTCCACATATAAGTGAGTTCATATGGTATTCATCTTTCTCTATTTAACTTATTTCACTTAGCATAATGCCCTAAACGTCCATCCATGTTGTCACAAATGACAAGATTTCCAAAATTGTTTTTAATAATTAAATACAAATAATATACACTCGTAAGAAATTCAGAAAGATGAAAAATAATTTTTAAAAAGGGAAGAGAGTGGTAGGAATGTAAAATGGTACAGCCACTGTGGAAAACAGTTAGGCAGTTCCTCGAAAAGTTAAACACTGAGTTAATATATAACGCAGCAATTCCATTCTCAAGTATATACCCAAAAATAAAAACGTGTTCACATAAAAACTCATAACAAATGTTCATAGCAGCATTATTCATAATAACCAAAAAGTAGATACAACCCAAATGTCCACCAAATGATGAATGGACAAACAAAATGCGGCACATCCATAGAAGGAAATGCTATTCAGCCATGAAAAGGAATGAAGTACTGACACATGCTACAACATGGATGAATCTCAAAAACTCTATGCTAAATGAACAAAGGAAGATGAAAAAGGTTACACATGTATGATTCCATTTATATGAAATGTCCAGAATAGGCAAATCCGGAGAGACAGAAAGTAGATTAGTGGCTGCCAAGGGTTGGGGGAAAGGGGAAATCTGAAAGTACAGTTTCTTTTTGGGGTGATGTTACTGTTAGATTAGACTTGGGGTGACAGAATAAGATACTGATGGTTATACAGCATTGTGACTATACTGAAAACCACTGAGCTGTTCACTTTAAAAAATAGTTAAAATGATGAATTTTATGTAATATGAATTTCATCTCAAGACATTTTTTTAAAGGTAGGAGTGGCAATCTACAATCTTACAATACGGAGGCAACTACTATTAACACTTTGGCATATTTTATTTCAATCTTTTTCCCTGCACAGTTAAGATCATGCTATATTTAAAGTATTTTATTTTACTACTTCTCACTAAAAATTACATCATAAGCACTTCACCATGTTGCTAAAAATTCTTTGTAAACAATCACTTTTGATACACGTATGATGTTGTACAATAGTTCCACTAAAGGTTACTCAATGATTGTTTCACTTTAGGATATATAGATGGCTTCCAACTTTTTACTATGCAATTTTCACTACTATTTAAATAATGTTTCAATTGATAATCATCATGCATAACACTAGAACTGTACCTACGATAATCAGATTTTTAAAAATAAAATTATTTGGTCTGAATTATAAACCAATTTCAGGCTTTAAATACAGTTTCTTAAGCTAATTTCCAGAGAGGCTGTACCAATTTATACTCTCTTAGCAATATATGAACATCCTAAAGACTCTTTCCAGCCTTGGTTAGCATTAAATGTTACAGTTTATATTAGCATCTCTGATGATAAGTGAAAAATAGTACTTTAAAGAGAAGGTACTCAATTTTCTTAGTGATTAGTGAAATGCAAATTAAAACAATAAGATACCACTACCCACTCATCAGAACAGCTAAAATTGAAAAGATTAACAATACTAAATGTTGGTGAGGTCAGCAATGAGACCTCATATACTGATAGTGGAAGTGTAAATTGGTACAATCACTTTGGAAAACTATTTAGCATTAACCACTAAGGTTAAACATATACATACCCTACAACACAGAAATTCTACTCCATTATCCATCAGAAAATGCTTGCACATGCACACCAAAAGATATGTTAATCGCAACTTTATTCATTACAGCCAGAAAACGGAAACAACTCAAATGTCCATGATCAGCAGAATGGATAAACTGTGGTATATTCATACGATGGGATATTATACAGCAATGGAAACGAACAAACTACAGCTATATGCAACAACACAGATGACTCTCACATTGCTGAAAATAAGTCAGAAGAGAATATGTACTGTATGATTCCAATCATATAAAGTTCAAAAACAGGGCACATTAATCTACGCTGCTAAAAATCAAATGAGTAATTACCTTTGGGAAGGAGAGAAAGAACAGTATTTGAAAGAGGCATGTGAGGGGCTTCAAGGGGGGCTGCTAACGTCTGTTTCTTGGCCTGGGCGATGGCACCTCAGATGCATTCACTTTGTGGTAAGTCATTAAGCTGTACAGTCATGATTTGTGCTCTTTTCTGTATGTGTTATACTACAATAAAGCTAAAATAAGGTATTTTTGCTTCCATTTACATTTCTTAAATAGATAAGGAAATGTCAAGTTTCTCTAATTAATCAGTCATTTGTATCTTCTCTTTTGCAAACTGTTAATGTGCTTTGTCTTTTGGTGTCTTAAATGTGTATCATATGCATGAGTTCTTTCTACACTAAGTATATTTATCTGTTGTCCTCTATCATGGGAAACTTCTTCTACATTTTCCGGTTTTTAATGTTGCTTGTAATTTTTGGAGGTCAAAGTTTTTATTAATCAAATTTGTTACGGTTTTACTTTGTAACAGATTATTCGCTGCCAATATGCTCAGAAAACCTTCTTGTATCCAGAAGTCAGAGAAATACTAACATATTTTATTCCAGTTTTTAAATGATTTGTAAATTCAATTTCAATAAATTCAATTTAAAAATAATCTTTTCCCTGTTGAAGTAAAGCTAGTTTTGAATTACATTTCCCCAGTGTGGTAGTAATAGGCCCACAGTCGGTATTCAAGACACACTTGCTGATTGGCTTGTCTTCTTGCTCTCTTAAATCTACACTATTTCACGAACAGTTTGATGTTCAAATGAAGAGCATGAACATAAAGTTCCGTTAATAACAGACGAGATCAAGAAAAATACGAAAATATCACTTCTTATTAAAAAGAAAATGTCAGTTAAAAATTAAGTTTAAGAAAACTCTTGGCTATTTATTTTTGCGGTGATAGAAATATCCTCTACTTTAAATGGAATGGTAGTAGCTACAGGGCCCATGTGTATATAACTCGGGTAGTATACTTAAGAATTGGGTATTTTATAGTATAATGTTAAAATTAAAATAATCAAATTGCATTTAGTTGAATTTTAATACTGAATATAACATCCTTATAATACTACACTTCTAGGTCCAGAATGAATATTCAGAATTTAATATATAACATTGGAGATTCTGAGTAACACTGTTAAAAACACCAGGAGAAATTTATTCTATGTGAGGCTCTGTCAAAGGAGGAGACAAATTCAAACTTTCAATGTATGAATTATATTTCAAACAAGCCAGTAACCTGCCAATTTGAAGTAATCTCAAGTGCATACAGCAAAAATTAAAGGTTAGAAGGTAGATCTAAGCTGAAGATAACACAGAATTTGTCCTAGGGAAAAGGCATAATGTTTAAAAAAATAATAACACAAAGAGCCAAAGAGTAAAAGTCTCCTTGCTGAGAACCACATCTTATGCAGAAGCCTGAGTTCAAAGATCCTCCCCAATTTTGTGCCTCTCTGCCACCTGCTGGAGGCCCTGAGTGGAAAGGCACCTGCTCTTCAGTGCCCTGGCTAATGCCGGAGCTCCCGAAGGTGCCCCACCTGTCCCCGACCCTTGTCCTACCTGTGAGCATCACGGGAAGCCCAGAGCACTGCGTGGAAGACCTTGGTTAGAGGAGGTCTGGTTCTAGTATTTTACTAGTTTAGTAAATTAAATTAAGTAAGTTAAAAAAGGTCAGAGGACCTGCTCAGAAGGTAGAAGCCCTCTGTAAACTGTAAAGAACTATAGAAATGTTAACCACTGTTTTTAGCACAATTGCTACAAAATACAGTCCTTCAATGTCGTGATTCTGAAAGACTGTTAAAGTGTGTATGTCTGCATCACTGTCTAGAAGGCAACCTTTAGATCTACAGACAGGTGAGCTGTGGAAAAGCTCCCCAGATATTTTGCTTTGTCTCCTTTATTTCTTCTTAAAATACAATACTTTATACAAGTACAAATACTTTATACAAAACAATGTGAGTAGCAGATACGTAAATTACAGATCGTAATAAATATCACAAATACCTGTGAACCAATTAACAGACGAAAAAATAAGAAAAACATCTCAAACCACGGATCTACCTAAACGTTCTGAGGAATTTCTGATATGACCTGCTCTCCTCCCTTCACTGGGAGCTGCTGGGCTACAGAAGGAAGTTTAAACTCAGTAGCACGAGACATACAGGGACAGGAAAGAACCCGCATCTTAAGTGGCTGCCTGGAATGCTGTTTTGAGAAGCACTGGAAGCCTCGTCTGGGTTGAGGGATAACATCACCCCAGGTGGAACAAGATGTGGTGGCACGTGCGTCCAACCCTTGCCAAACTCCTTCAGCCTCATCTCCTTTCTGAAAACCTGTGTTCCAGTCACCATGAAATGTTAATACTTAAGCGTCCTGAACATTTCAGGCTTTTTGTAGACTCTGTTACACGAACTGCTCCCTTTGCCTCGAATGCTCTTCCTTTTTGGCTTAAGTGACTGCACATCCTTTAAGCCCCAGGAAGCCTTTTTTGACCTTCCCCAAGAAGAGCCGGTCACATTTTTCTCTGTAATCTTCTAGCAGCTCTATCATAAAACTTCCCTAGCTTTAACAGCTTGTTTATACATCTGTCTCTCCTCCTAGACTGGGAGCCTATGCCTCTGGAAGGCAGGGACAACACTCCTTTCTCTTTATATTCTCCATGCACACAACAGGTACTTAATAAATCCTTTTTGAATACATGAATAAATATAACATCAAATAATTAGCAAAATGTTTTAACTGTGTGCTATGCAAATTTCCTTCAAGTTTAATCTACAAAACTAATTCAAGTACAAAGGGAAGAAAGAAAACAACTAGGGCCTTGAGTTACGGAGGGAAAACGAGTGAAGAACACCAAGGGAAAATGCTCGAGGACGATTTTACAAACACACATAGCAAGACAACATTCCATAGAACGTGTAAAATCTGTATCAGTAGCTTAGTCAATATTCTTAGGTTTGGTTTCAGTGCCTCTTTATAATACTTTGAGAATTACTTACTGGTTGTAAAGCTCTGGATGCCTAACTAAATTCTGAATGAATTCATTCAGTCCCGCTCTTCTTTGTTTAATAAAATCTGTTAAGAAAGACATAAGCTATTAGGATTATTTGTGTCAGACTACGTAATTATGATCAATACAGTTATATAAGAATAGACAAGCACAAAATACTGAATTTTGATTAAGAAGCTATTTCTTGTCATGTTTCCTGATATACAATAAGGAATACTTAGAAATATCTATTTTTTAAATCCATAAATACGATTATAAAATTAAAATATAGCAGATAACATATCTCCCAAAAGAAAATTCTCCAAAAAAGTGCCTATTTTAGGTTCTAAATAGACTCACTATATAACTTGCAAGGCATTTTGCTTTGTCCAACTCCTCATGTTCTACCAGGTAACGAATAAAAATTAGCACTATGACACTGATGAATGAAAATCATACTAATCTTTTAAAGACACAAGAATTACTGGAAATCCTTATAACTAGGGAACGGTGATTAACTGGTTAATTGAGTATCAACCACCAAAACTATGCTGCTAAAAAACTCCTGCTGCTAAAAACCCCTCGAAAAATACACTGGAACACTTTCCTAACAAGTAATTGTCCAGCATCTTCAAAGTGTTTTGAGTGTTGATAACTGAGGCTCACGCAACAGCAGTTTAGCAGTAAAGGTAAAGCACAAAGGTTTCTTAGAATTAGAAAACTTTACTCAAATATCTTGTCTCTGCTGCTAACTGACCTTGAACCTTCCTAAGACTTAAATCCTTACTTGTAAAATGAGGATAATAACAACATTTCTACCTCATAATGCTGTTATAGGACTGAGACAATACATATAAGTTTATAGTAGTACACCTGGTACATGGAAAGAGCACAATCTTTAGCCATTATTATTTTTGTTATCATTATTATTTGTTGTTGGGGGGTCAAAAAGTCATCATCCTAAATCCTAATCCTTAAGAAATATACTCTAAAAATTGAAAAAATAGGAGAATTGAAAGAGTGTCTCAAAATGGTGAACAACTTGGTAAAAACCTATAAACGATATTCAACTTAATAGTGACTTTTGGTTTAGTAAAATGATTTCTACTCAATAAAGGTTTTAATGTATTGTGTTTGTCACCAAAATTATGGGTTGTTTCCAGTCAAGTAGGTTTTCATTTCTTAAATGTAAGGTATGGCTATAAAAAGACAAATATAGATTAGATCTAGTCTCTTAGATCCAGATGCATATAGTACTTTCTTCTTGTTCAACTGTGAATTTCTTGAAGACTTTCAGTAAGTTATTTTATAAAGCTCTTCCAAGAGCATTCTTTATGTCACCAGACAGTAAAGCATATGTGAGATTTATATTAAAAACTGTACTTGAAAGACAATTATTTTTTAGGAACTGGAATAAGTGAGTAACATAGGAGGGAGAATTAAAATGAATGACCACATTTCAGAGATTTAAAGAAAATCTAATGATTACACGGAAGCAGCTTTAAATTGTTCTGCAGATACTTACTGAAGGTACATTGTACATTGGGAGACCAGCTGTGAAAAGAGAGTAATTTCCTTTCTTCAGTGAGCTATGCCCTTGCTGCACTAAGTGCTACTAGACTTTCCATTTCATTACTGGCTTTCAATGGTTTGGAAAGCCCTATGGAAAGCCCTATACAAGAAGATAAAGAAAAGAGGTCAGCAACGAAACAAGAAGTCCGGTAGTAGTCAGAATTTAGGGGTAATTCTGAGCTTATTTTTAAATCAGTATTAAGCATGCAAATATCCAAGAAAAATTCCAGGTAAGACTAAAATGCACACCAGCCCATTACAGGATAAATTCCAAGAATTTATATAAGGCTGACATATTATCTTTAAAAATTAAAGTTGGTGATATATATTTTTACAGATCTCTCCAATGAAGAACTTACGTGAATGTATCTGTTGTAATTCAAAAGAAATTTCAATTAGAGACTGAAAAGAATGTAATGCTTGGACAATAAAACAGAAGCTTTAGTCTGCAGAGGAAGTATGAAACTGACCTATACAGATTCCTTTCATTTCATTGCTTCAAGAAAAATCACCCAAGAAGAGACAATCCCCAATACTGTGGGGCAGGGAAAAATCATCAACCTCTGACTCAAGGAGACCTTGGGTTTTAGTCCTAACACTGCTAACTGATGGCCAGAGCGACCTGATTCCACTCATAACCAAAGGGCATTTAGAGCTTGCAGGGACCACACAGATGTTTTAGTCTTAATCACACCTTTCGGATTAGGATACAGGGTAAGATTTTTGTAATGCTCCAAACAAGTAATTTTAAAATAAAACACACGTAAATGATTGTGAATTTTGTTTTTAAAGGCACCATCCATAAATTAGGCAGTAAAGAGATAAGAGAAGCAAACAAACCTGGATGAGTCTAATTCTGCCATATATTATGTGTGGCTTGGGAGAGTGGCTTAGCCTTGCTGAGTCTCTATTTTCCTCATCTATGAAATAAAGCTAAAAGAAACTACCTTATAGTTATGAACTCAACAGCACAGTTACCATCATTACTACTGCCACTACTATTATTACAGTATATTGTATTATTAATTACTATAAATAATTATTAATTATATCCTACATTAGAATAGTAGCAGTATTTTAAAAAAAGAGCCTGCTACAGTGAAAGAACACTGGAGTTAGAGTCTAAGATGTAATTCTGAGTCTCACTTGTGCCACTGGCCAGTTTTATAACCGCAAACTCCTCCTTTCTTTCGTCCGTCAAGCAGGGGAAAGGATTAGATGATGTGTAAGGTCTCTTTCTAGCTATAACATTTTGTGATGGTCAGTCAAAAAAGAAGAAAAAAAAAGAGCAAGACTAGCTAACAAAATTAATGTGCCTAATTCAGGATCTTCAACTATTTCAAAGTTTAAATTATATGATAAGTGATACTTAAAATCTTTAACCTAATATTAAGTAGGCTTTCCAAAATAAATGACTGGTTGAAATGGCGTACATGCATTCATTTGTTCACTCATCATTTGGCAGTGTACAAGGCACCAGAAATGCAAAAATGTTTAATTAAGACAAGGTACCAATCCTCAAGAAGTTCAGATTCTGGTGGAAGACAAATTTAAACAAATAACTACACTCAGGCACACTAAAGGTAGTAACAAAGAGGAATTCACAAGCTGCTATGAGAGCAGGGAAGACTGTTCCTAACTTCACCTAGAGATTAGATCTTAAGAAGAATTTCCTGAGATGTTGGTGCTTGCACCAAGTCTTATAAACAGCTAGGTGGTATAAAGTCTAGAATAACTATTTTATACATAGTAATGATTCTATAATCTAATAATAGAATAAAAGACTAGAATAATAATGCGGAGTTGTCTTTTTATATTGTACAAACCTATTTCTCCTCAATTAGCAAAGGTTAAAACTGAGAAATAAAATTGCTTTCTATGTGAGCTGTTGAAGGCAAGGATCATGTCCTCAAAAATTTTTTTTCTTGAGCCCTTAACACAATGTCTTGGAAGGTACTTAATTGATGTTTGTGAACAGATAAATAAAACACTGAGCAAGTAATTATACAGTCTAGCATTTGTAGTCTCTAAATTTCATATATCCCATCCTATATTTAACTCAAATTGTTTTTATTACTTTGTAATTTTATTTTTCAATAATAAAGATAAAATAATCCTTTTTTAATAAAACTGCAAAAAAAGTTTATATATTGACTTCAGGATCCTATCAGCAAAAGGTTTGATATTAAACTATTTAGAATATAAAAAGTATAGCTATCTCTGTGTGTATTCTATAGAAAGATCTTTAAATTCAAAATGAAATTTTAACTTCAAAAAGTATAGGCAGAAACAATCCTAAAAATCTGTCTATGTAAAACTTATCTTACAAAGGTTGGCAACAAGAATAAAGAAATGAGAAAAAGAAAGCAAAGACGTGGACTTAAGATGCAGCATAGGAACTCAGAAAGATGTACAGAAACACTCTGCACAACGACTGTCAAACATGAGTGAAGTAAAAAGGGCGATTTCTTTCATCAAGCTCTAACTGGCCCATCCATGGCCAGTGAAAGTCCCATCAACTGGGCTCCTGCGTCCTTTTGATAAAACCTCAGTAATCTTGTACAGCTCCCTTGCTTTCAGTCAAGACATCCTAGGACCATCTTGCACATTTCTTGCCTGGATCTGGAATCATCATTTTTTCATGGAACTCTGATTCCTTTAAGGGGGAAAGGGCATTTAGAGATTACAGCATGGACGCTAGCATGGATGGTGTTCACTGCTACTTACTTCTTACTGTTTTTAGGCTTTTCCAGGGGAGAGTGCTAGGGAATATGTATTGTTTTAGAAAGAGAAAAATAAATATGATTTCATACTATATTTCCAAATCAAGTTAAAAATCATAGGATTTTTACTAAAACTCCTTGGTTTTATATTTCTATTTCTTCCTCTGCTTAAAATCTTAGTTCCCAAGATATTAGCATAATTACAAAATACTAACTCTATATTTTTAACAATAAGACTGTTGAATGCAGTGTAAAATTTCTGTGCACATTTTTGGTCCTTAACATATATCCCATGAGGAAATACAGCTGAAATTCTGTGTTTTAAAGTCATTTAAAATAATTATTCTCCATGTGTTTACACCTCCAAACAAAATACAGTTAGGTTTTTTCCTTCAGTTTATTTTCAATTGTTCTAGAGATTGTTTTATTATTGCATTTTATTATTTTTTTAAGCTGTTTAAAATATGTACATGGTTCTAAAGTCAAAGCTATAAACAAGATTCATGTAGGGACATCTAACTTCTACCCCTGTTACCTCCCACCGGCCTCTCCCTCCTCCTCAAAGTCGCTAGTTTTTAGTTTTTGATTTACTGTTTCATTATTTCCTTTTGAATCCCCACACTCTTTCCTACAAAAAAAAATATACACTATAGACATCTGCACTTTGTTTTTTCCACGGAACAATGTATTCTGGAGATCACCCCAAAGTAAGGAACAAAGAGCCTTTGTGTTCCTTTTTACAGCTGCATCATATTCCAATGTTGGAAGGATATTCCAGTTGTTTCCAGTTTTTTCTATTAAAAATAGTGTCACGACAAACAGTTTTGTATGTACATCATTTCATATGCAGTTTATCTTTGGGAAAGATCCTTAGAAATGTGATTTCTTGGTCAAAGTGAAATGCATATATAATTTTGCTGAATATTACCAAATTCCCTTCCATATGGATTGTACCACTTTGTATTCCCACCAGCAAAATATGAGAATGCCTGTTTCCCCAAAGCCTAATCAAATGAGCATCTTATCAATCTTTGGTTTTTTGAGGATGACTTAGATTCGAATCTATCTCCCCAGTGAAGAGCTTTCTAAGAGCTCTGTGACACGCAGTCTATTTCACTGTTGCCAAGTCACATACAATACACTCAGGATTGATTTCAAATTGTTCTCCAATAAAAATCAATTTTAGTATCAAATTATTAATCCACCAAAACATAAATACCACAGGGCACTGGGTCTGATACTCTGCCTTTAACAATGAAG
The DNA here is from genome assembly GCF_021613505.1 of Equus quagga. Taxonomy (NCBI): domain Eukaryota; kingdom Metazoa; phylum Chordata; class Mammalia; order Perissodactyla; family Equidae; genus Equus; species Equus quagga. The sequence goes on along the minus strand of NC_060282.1, from coordinate 65,021,005 downwards.
CAGCAATGGTGCAGGTCTTCATCTCTTGGCCTTCTTCCCTTGATGAAATGATGTCTTTGGGGTTCAACTAAGGGCTCTATGAACTCCAACCTGAGTTCAATCACACGCAGTCTGATTCCTCTTAAATGTCTTTCTGCCACTTCACATTAACTAATTCTTTCATTCACCGGGCCGGGCACTTCAATTATTTCTGATTCTCTTCTCTATATGTCTCCTTTACCTAAGCAATCACCAAGATTTCTTACAGATTTTTCATTAAAAGCATTCCTGCATATGGCTCAATCTTTAGCCCCATTTAGCTCTCATTATCTAATGCAAGGACCACTGGAATATTCTTTAACCAGTCTCCCAGTATCTATCTTATCTCTTCTCTCTGCTATGCCAACTATACATTATACACTGTTGGTTTCACAGCATGTCTTCACTTCACTCAAATGACTCCAAGGCCCACATGTTTCCCATAAAGATATTTTTCAAACTGTGCTCCACAGACATACTTCACTGCTGTTCCAACGAAGCAGCTCTGTTTTTATGTTTTCTACACACAATATTTCTGCATAATATTTCACTCGGAAGAAAGTGTTCTGTGGCTAAAAACAAAACAAGAGTACAAAAATCACTGGCCTATAGAACCAATTCTATGCAATGTATAATCTGGCTCTGTTGTGCCAACTCAGTCTTTTCTTTATTAATAGATTCACGTATTCAAGTAATATATATTGAGAATCTAGTATTTACCAGGCACCATAAATCGATAAAAAAGACAAAGTACTCATCTTCATAAAATTTACCGTCAGATAAAAGAGACAACAATTACAATGAAGTTTGCTAAATTCTCCCAAGAGAAAAAATTCTACATATAATAGAGGAAGTGAGAACCCTCTCCAATCTCGAGGTTCACAAAGTGTAAATGAATAAAGTCTCTAGTTGAGAGGGCTCCAGGAAATAATCTAGCAGCCTCAGGGGGGAAACTAAGTTTTAATTAAGGCAAGAATATGAAAGAAATATGAAAAAGATAGGATGATAAATAGGAGTTTGTTAATGTAGGCAGAATTCCACAGGGCACAGTGAAAAGGTTTGGGAGGGAAAGGAATGGTATAAGGTTAGGTTGCAGAGAGGAAGCACAGTCAAGATAAGGGATTTGAGAGCTTACACCTTGAGTAGTGACCAAGAAAGCAGACAAGTAAGGAATCGTTGGTTTAATGGGTTACAAGGTTACAAGCAAATTAGTTAGGGAAGTAATACAGCGAGGAGGGAGAGCGCTCTAGCTTGTCAAGATTCACCCGTGGCACAGATAGATGACTTTTCTGATAGGATTTCTGGTGGATAAGGGGACTTCTGTCTCTCTGTAAGTAGCCATTTGTGACCTAGATAGATTTCTTGGATTCTAGTGAAAAGTTCCAGGCTTGAGGCTTCAGACAAACAGGCTCCAGACCCCTGAGGGTGAACAAGAGGCTCCCCAAGGGTGAACAACAGGACATTTTCTTGGTATCCCATTCAGAGGTCTGCAGGGTGCTGAGTACAGAGTAAATGTTTAATAAATGTTTCTGGATGTAACAAAGAATGTCCTTCATGGTTAGAAAAGTATCTCAAATTATCCTTAATGATTGATAAATTTATCTGAAGCCAGACTGCTTGAATTTAACTTCCAAACCTGACGTTTATTAGCTGTATATGACCCTGGGCAAATTAATTAACCTAACTGTGCCTCAGCTTCCTCATCTATAAAATAGTGATGATAATAACGACACCCACCTCAAAGGGTTTTTGTGAGGAGTGAATGAATTAAAACTTGTAAAATGTTTAAAACAATGCCTGGTACACAGTAAGAACCTTCCTGAGGCATTGTTTCCAAACAGCATGAGCCAAGGAGCTTTGTCAAGTCCTGCGCTACTATACAGCGCAATGAAAGCGTAACTACGCCTTCAAACTTCAATAATCACTTACAGCTGGTCTACACGTTAGCACTTACCGGGGTCAAAATTATCACCAAATATTCTCTTGGCAGGAATCTTCAGGGCCATAGCAGGAAACTGTTTCTTTAACTAGAATTTTAAAAATAACATTATACGAACTTAATTTTATAAGTCTTCTAGTTATGCAGGTACCAAAACAAAATATAATCTGATTTTCAAGAAAATCCATCATAAGACACAATTCTAAATATATCGTGATCAAATGTATATTAAATTAGACCGATGAAATACCATTAGTCTGACTAATCATCCTTTTGTCCCAATAAAACACTTAGGATCTTTGTGACCGTACATAAGTTATTGAACATCTCCACGCTTCAGTTTTCTTGTCTATAAAATGGGGATAATTTTAGCACTTATCTTACAAATTTGTTACGAGGTTTAAAGGAAATATTTATACCTAATAGACTTAGACTAGAATCTGGAGTACAGGTTTTGAATACTTGTTACTCATCATTTATTACCTCAGGAGAAGATGTGATCTTTGTGTTCTCTCTCTATGAGTAGACTGACAATTGTTTTCTAAGAAAGTTGATGAATTTTGCTTTAATACCCTCTGCTCTAGCATTCTGAGGCATTTATTTATCAGATTTGCTTATCCCCAGAGAAAGAATCACTTGGCCCTGAAGAAATTAAATTTAGGGCAGTAAAGTCATAAAAACAGATTAATGCCTACAGCAGTGCCCCCTATATGCGCGGTTTCACTTTCCATGGTTTCAGTTACCCGAGGTCAACCCCAGTCCAAAAATATTAAATGGAAAATTCCAGAAATGAACAACTCATAGGTTTTAAGTTGCGCTTTGTTCTGAGCAGTGTGATGAAATCTTTTGCTGTCCCGCTCCTTCCCAACCAGGACGTGAATCATCCCTTTGTCAAGTATATCCATGCTGTAGACACTACCTGTCCATCTCATTTATCAGACTGACTGGTGGTAGAGCAGTGCTTGTGTTTAAGTAACCCTTATTTTACTTAATAACATTTCCAAAGCACAAGAGTAGTAATGCTGGCAATTTGGATATGCCAAAGAGAAGTTACCGCTGTTAATCTCGTTCTGTGACTAACTTATAAACTAAACTTTATCACAGGTATGTATGTATAGGAAAAAACACAGTATACATAGGGTTTGGTACTATCCAGGGTTTCTGGCATCCATTGAGGGTCTTGGAATGTATCCCCCATGGATAAAGGGGGATTACTGTATTTTTACTATAAACTTGATGTCAAAACCCACACACATACACAAACTATCTATCTATCTATCAAGTGACAAGAAATACAAAGAACAAGGGCCGGCCCAGTGGCGCAGGAGGTAAGTGCGCACGTTCTGCTTTGGCAGCCCAGGGTTCACCAGTTTGGATCCCAGGTGCGGACATGGCACTGCTTGTCAAGCCATGCTGTGGGAGGCGTCCCACATATAAAGTAGAGGAAGATGGGCATGGTTGTTAGCTCAGGGCCAGTATTCCTCAGCAAAAAGAAGAGGATTGGCAGTAGGTATTGGCTCAGGGCTAATCTTCCTCAAACAAAAAAAAAGAAGAAAGAAATACAAAGAACAGAAGAATGTATTAATCACTCTACATCATGGGCATGCTGTCATCAAAATCCAGACTGAAAAGTCTGTAGACAAATTACCCTGTTTTTTCAACAAAAAATTGTAAAGGAAAGAAAAGAGAGGCAGAGGGGGAAACTTAGTGATTAAAAAGACACGTCATAGACTTAGCAAGCAGTCATATAAACACCGACTGAATATTTCAAATTAAGACATTATTGTTAATTACTTTTAGATGTGATGATGGTATTGTGTGTGAGTGTATGTGTATGCATTTTTAAAGAATCTTTATCTTTTTAGAGATATATACTAAAATATTTACAGGCAAAATGATATGATGTCTGAAATGTGCTTCAAAATCAGTGAGCTGGGGGCTGACCTAGTTGCATGGTGGTTAAATTCACATGTTCCGCTTCGGTGCCCCAGGGTTCACCGGTTTGGATCCTAGGCACAGACCTACACACACGCTCATCAGGCCATGCTGTGGCGGCCTCCCATGTAGAAGAACTAGAATGACCTACAACTAGGATATACAACTATGTACTGGGGCTTCGGGGAGAACAAAATGAAACAGGAAGACTGGCAACAAATGTTAGCTCAGGACCAATCTTCCTCACCAAAAAGCATACTTAAAAAAAAAAAAATTACAGGGAGCTAGCTAGGAACAGAAATGAAACAAGAATGCCCATGTATTGGTAATTGTTGAAGCTGGATGGTACACTGTATTATTTTCTGTATTTGTACCATTCCTTCTACTTCTGTATGTATTCAACAATTTCTATAATAAAAAGTCTTAAAATGCAAACTACAGTCATCAAAAACACATTTAAACTGACAATTAAAATGCTTACAAGTTGGAAATTTTACTTTTTGTCTTTTCTTTTATGCTAAAAGGAGCATACGGAAAGAATGTGTGTTTTCAAACTTAGGAAAATCCAGTCCAGGTTTAACCTCACTTCTGTAGTTTCAAAGAACATAACTGATACCATTTTCCTGTTTTCTTCTATGCCCCTTGCCACCGGAGGGAGAACTGGAAGTTATATACAAAGAGAGAAGTAGACACAGAAAATGGGGAAATAAGAAAAAGAAAAAAGGAATAGAAATTCAGGAAAGATGAGGGAGATGGACGACAAAAACTTAACTACATATTAAGAAAAAATTTGCTGCAAAAAGCTTAAGATAGAGTGTTTGATGGGAAGAGAGGGCGAAACTGATCATGGTGAGGGGAGTGCCCCAAACAAGCTTTCCTTCTACCTTTCTACTTATACTCAAATATTAACACTCCACCTAATTAATCTCCAGCTATTTTAATCATGAACCATCACGAGGATGCTAAGCTTTTTACGCATGCACATCTCCAGACTGAGTTTCTAGATGGCATCCCCTACACTCCTTCTTATTATCAGTTCTACAAAAGAAAACATGCTCAGAAGGTAAATCTGGCCCACATAACCTTTTAAGCAAAATACAAAAAGAAATCACAAATTTTCAGTTACTAATAACCCACTGAACAAAATCTGATCTTCTCTAAGAAGTTCACGTAAACCATCTGTGTGCGGGCGTCCACGTGTTATTTTACCATCCTGTGATTTTTACCTGAGTATACCCAGGTATCCTGACAGGTTCAGTCAGATTTGTACAATTCTCAAAAAAAAGATGATCATGGGGCCGGCCAGGTGGCGCAGTGCTTAAGTGAGCACACTCTGCTTAGGCCACCCGGGGTTCTCTGGTTTGGATCCTGCGTGTGGACATGGCACCGCTTGGCACCCATGCTGTGGTAGGCGTCCCACATACAGAGTAGAGGAAGGTGGGCATGGATGTTAGCTCAGGGCCAGTCTTCCTCAGCAAAAAGAGGAGGATTGGCAGCAGTTAGCTCAGGACTAATCTTCCTCAAAATAAATAAATAAATAAAATAAAGATAGCCAAAAAACAAAAGATCGGGTATATAATGGTATCCAAGAATTTCAAATAGAGCTAACAGTTCATACCCAGCCTCCAATATAAACCACTTTAAAAAAAAAAAAACTAAAAAATTACAGAAGATATTCTCATGTACAAATTCACATTGGGTATTACTTTGTTTCAAAAGTGTGACTTCACTTACAGTCAAAAAAAGTGTCTCAATATCCTTTGATTAAGCAATATTTAAAACTATCTATAGTAAGTTCAGTTGTATGTGCATTCAAGAAAAACCAAAGGACAGAAGAAAATACAGACAAGTATTACAGTTATCTCTGAGTAGCAACATTATAGATCATTTTTAAGTTTAATCTAGTTTTACTTTCCTCTATTTTCCAGATTTTCTAGAAAATTTGATTGTATTACGTATTAATTTTAGATAGAAAAAAATAAATGCCATTCAAAAAATTGCAGTATTATTTTAAAAGTTCAATTTCAATCAGTAAAGCATTTTAATATTCTTTGGAACAAATACAAATATAGTGAAACATCAAACAGAGATAAATCAGAAGCTGAACTTTCATGACCTAACAAAACACAGGAAGCTGTGCAGCTAGACGTGGCTTCGTTCTCTCTGGCCCATTTAGGAAGTAGTTTATCTCTTAAGTGAGATATGCTTAACTTCCTTCATTATTTAAAATATCTTACAAGTGATAACCCACAGACTTGTATACCTATCTAACCCTATTTTTAAAATCAAGGAACACAGTTAAGAAAATTTTTTAAATGACCTTTGTAAATATAAAACATTTTTTCCGGAGGATGTCTAGTCATCTACCATTCATTAAATAATGACACACTGAGATTCCTATTTATCCTCAGATAGAGCAGAAGAAATTGGAACTTGGGAGTTGAGGCACAATTCCTTTTTTTCTTGACTGAAGCAAAGCTTGGAATCCTGAGCTATCTTAATAATCTGGGGTCTCCAACAATCGACTCAGGAGGTGTTCTTTGGCCTCCTAAATATGCATGACCTTAAAGGCAACACCCTCCACAAACCTGGGTCCCTGTGTAAGATCTGGCCTGATGTGTCGTAATGATCATGGCGCTCATGCTTTCTACTTGAGAAAGTATTTGTAACTGCAAACACTGGATTAAGAACAATAACTAAAAGTTATAGTTATTTAAATAACTAATGATCTCTTAGACCTCACCCCCTCAGGTAATATTAGAACTTGTGAAAGTCAATATTCACTTCACCTGTGTTAGCTACTTAAAATCTAGAACCTAAGACTTATCTCTAACTAAGACTGAAACTATGGAAGGAAGATAGCCTTATGACAGACTTTCAGACCTAAAGCTAACAGCTGGGCAATTTAACCAGACATAACACGATGATTAACAATTATCAGAGAGGGAGATAGAAAGAACTTCTTTCTTTCTTTCCTTCTTTCTTTTCTTTAAAGATTTTATTTTTTCCTTTTTTCTCCCCAAAGCCCCCTGGTACATAGTTGTATATTTTCAGTTGTGGGTCCTTCTAGTTGTGGCATGTGGGACGCCACCTCAGCATGGCTTGATGAGTGGTGCCACGTCCGCGCCCAGGATCCAAACCTGTGAAACCCTGGGCTGCCGCAGCAGAGCGTGTGAACTTAACCACTCAGGCACGGGGCTGGCCCCAAAAGAATTTATTTCTAATATTCTATGACAACAAAATGTATTTTAAACTGCACATCTAGTTTTCATATCTTCAATAGTTGATTTGGAACTTCGTGACAGTCCCTATCTACCTTTTTTTTTTTTTTTTTTTTGCAGGAGAAGATTTGCCCTAAGCTAACATCTGTTGCCAATCTTCCTCCTTTTTTCTTCCTTCCCCCCTCAAAACCCCTATACATAGTTGTAGGTTCTTCTGGCTCTTCTCTGTGAGTCACTGCCACAGAATGGTTAGTGAAAGATGAATGGTGTGGTTCCAGGCCTAGGAACCAAATCTAGGCCACCAAAGCAGAGTGTGCTGAACTTTAACCACTAGGCCATCAGGGCTGGCTCCCTCTCTCCCCTTTTTGCCAAAAATTCCAAAGTTAGGATGCTTCTGAAGACTCTCTTACTCTTTTCTGCTTGTCTGATATATATATAAATTTAATTTAATCATCTACATAAATCTCTCTTATTTTGGAGTTTTCTCAGCTGTTTTGTCTTTTTTTTTAAAGACTGGCACCTGAGCTAACAAGTGTTGCCAATCTTCTTTTTTTTTTTCTTTTTTTCTGCTTTTTGTCCCCAAATCACCCAAGTGCATAGTTGTATATTTTAGTTGTGGGTCCTTCTAGTTGTGGCATGTGGGACGCTGCTTCATCCGCGCCCAGGATCCAAACCCGCAAAACCCTGGGCCGCCGAAGCGGAGCATGCAAACATAACCACTCGGCCACAGGGCTGGCCCCTGTTTTGTCTTAAATAACAATCTTATAGACTATTACTTACAGTATTGTAAAGCTTATCAAACTCTGCATATCTCCTGAAGACAAACCACTCACTCCTGCCCACTGAGACCAGAACTTTATAAACCTGTGGAAATAAAACATAACATAATAAAATTTGATCACAAAAAACCCATTAGCTATTTAAATATGTGAATAACCTGTTTCCATACTCATGAAAATGGTATTACACGTTAATTTTTATGTATGATTTTCCAAGATACACAACTATACCAACAGAAACACTTATTTTATCTTGTCAAAAGGTGATACTTTATTTTTAAAATGTTATGAAATATTTCTGTAATTTACAGAGCTTGACAGAGTGAACACCATACCCATGTACTCATTATTTAGATCTTCTGAATTCTAGCATTTTGCCATTCTTGTTTCAGATTTTTTCCCCAAGAATAAAACATGATAGATTCAATTGATGCTATTCTCCTCCCTTTTTCCCCAGCAATTACCATTACCCTGAATTTATAAAGTATTTTCAAAAGTGATGCTTGGCACATAGTAAACACTCGATTATTACTTCTCCTCCTTCTGGGTCATCTTTTACAAAGTATTTCTCAAACTAAGAATTTATCAGCAGATTTCCGACTACCATATTACATGTGTTTAGTATTTCCATACACACACAATTTCATATAACCACGGTGAACAATCCTATGCAGTAAGCAGAACAAGTATTACAACCCCCGCTATACATATGAGGAAATAACAGCCCAAAAAAGTTAAGTAACCTTCCCAAGTTCATAGACTTAATACAAAACATAAAACTGAGGCTAAAATCTCAATCTTCTAACCCTCCATGCACCAGAACCAGTACCAAATCATCAACAGTTATCATATAGAATTAACTCTCATAATTCATCCCACAGGTACTCTCAGTATAATTCAACACACCAATGTAGAGAAAACAGTCTAGGACCCCAAAGACCTTGTATCATTTCTGAAGAGAACAGTAAGAATCCAGGCCTACGAGGAAAGGCTCACCAATGTCTGGCTTGGTTATCACTCCCATTATTTTATGGTGAAGATCAGGGGAAAGAGATCTCAGTAGCTTTGGGGTTTACAATACAGCTGCCCACAGTCTGTTAGACAAGTGAGAATAATCCACGTTTATTTTAGAAGTTGGGCACACAAATGTATACAAACTATCCTTTCCCATGAAGGATAGCTAAGCTACACTCACAAGTTCACAGTTAGAAAATAGCAGAAGAAAGCACCTCTCTGATACTGTCAGTGATTATATTGTAAGGACTCTGTAGTATTGTTTAAGATACAGTCATATTAACAGGCTCCCAGTGAGGGGGGACCAGAATGTAAAGCCAGATCCCTCTGTGAGAGAGGGGGTAAAGGTCTCACTGGGAAGATGAAGCAAAGCCACTGGTATCAGTCACTTGGGCAAGAGATGCATTACTCAGACTGAAAGAAAAGAGGGCCTGGGTCCCCTACAATAGCTACAGGGCGGTAACCTGGCTCTTCCGGTTTTAACCAAGAAAGCATCAAGTTGTCTTAGAGGAGGCTATTGGACGGGAGATGCTAGAATTGTTTGTAAGATGATACAACTCACATGCAGAGAGTGCAGAAGTAGAGGGGAAAGAAGCTGGTCAAGGTGCCAGTGAAGGTGGGCCCTGCTTCTAAGACTGGACTGCAGATTCATCTCATACAGCGCTTAGGATCGGCAGGCCTGAAAGCAGGACTGCTACAAAAGGATTAGAAACTCAGGTTTACATGATTGTGAGCTTCTTGAATTATCTGTGCTGACTTCCTGGTGAGGAGAATGGGGCTTATAAAGGTAGGGTGGCTTCCCATGGTCCCCCAAGCACAGCCTAGTCTAGAACCCAAGCCTAGGTTTCAGGTTGCAGCACGTCTGCTGCAAATATATTTACAGGAACTAAGATAAGGCCTCGTGAAGTTATTAATTAGCAGTACGACTTACGAACAAGGGCTTTTAAAGTAAATTCTAATAAAACACCAACAGGCAAAACCAAAAACTCTTCAAATTTTAAAAAATACTTTCATTTGCAAAAAAAGGAAGTATTTCACAGAAAGCAGTACAATACTCGTTACAAGTATCTTATTTAGTTTTAAAAAAAATATTTCCTAATTGTCTGTCTTGCCCCACCAGAATGAAAGTTCCTTGAGAGCAAGGGTTTTACCCCCAGTGCCCAGAACAGTGCCTGGCCTAGCAGAGAAACTCAATGACAATTTGTTGAGTGGATAAATGAAAGTATAATTTAGACTTGGTTTAAGTTAAGACGTCCTAGAATGCAATGCATTTCTCTATTAGAAGCTTCATGGTATAGAGCTATATAAAAGACATGTGAGAACCAGAGTACAAAAATATTATCGAATACTCAGTAACACAATGACTACTTTTGTTCCTAACTATAACACAGGCATCTGGGCCTGCTGAGGCTGGACAGTCTGTGCTGGGTGGGGTGGGGTCTATGTGTGCTAACCAGAACCAAGTTTCTTGAGGACTGAGGACTTCACTGTAGTGACCACAACTAACATGGGAACACAATACTACTTTCCACTCAACAAATGCTTCCTGAACATCTATCTCCATTCTCGGTGCTGGTGAAACAACAGTGAGGGGAGTTACTGCCTCTAAGGACCTTGTACTCTAGTCAGGTAAGGCACACATAAACACACACAAAATACGTCAGGTGATAACTGCTATTAAAAAATTAAATAGGGTAAGCGGGACAGAGAGTGAAAGGCGCAGGGTAGGGGGTGAAGCTGCTATTTTCTATAGGGTGGTCAGACAAAGCCTCTCTAAAAAGGTAACATTTGAGAAACTGAAGGAAGGAAATGAACAAGGGGATGTGGACAGGGCCTTTGAGAACTCGGGGTACAGTGCTGGGAAGAGCTAGGTAAGAGTGATGCTACAGGCCTCTCTGACCCTTTCAGAGGACATGGAGATGCCTCCACCATGAAAAATAAAAGGACACCCGAGGTAACCCACTGCCTATATTTGCTACGTACAAACTTCCATCAAACTTGGAAGGAGGTCACGCCCTTGAAAGAGAGGATGGCCCAAAGGTAAAAACGGAGAGGGAAGGAAGGAAAACTTTCATACATTCCACTATTTTATCCATGGTACACTGACCTCTTGTTTACTATCAAGGTGACATTTCCAAAACTTCCTTATACAAATGTGGAATAAATGCACAGTGCTTATGATATTGCTGCAACACACAGACTGAGGGGAGACAAGTGGCCAGACACACACTGCAATCTCTCTGCTCTGGGCTTCAGTGCAGAGTGTGGGAAGTGTGTTTCTTAAGGAAGGACAACAGAAGACAGAGGACTCCTTCCAGCTTCTTGTCTGGGACTTTGGGAGAAAATCACCCTTCGGGGGACCCAGCCCCACTTAGTTAAGAAGGCAGAGGGGAGTGGTCAAAGGGATTAGTCTAACTCCTCAGCTTTCCTCAACTCCCATGTGACAGGGACTCTGAGTTAAAAGTCACCTGTCATGAGGCTCAACTGGCAGGGGCCAGGGGACTCCCTGGTCAGAGGCCAGGGTAGACCACTTGAGCCAAGAGCAGGTGCAGGAAGTGTCAGAACTTCAGTGGGCTCTCCAGCCATGGAGAGCCAAGGGGAAGCTGGGTCAGCAGTGAGTCGCCACCACCCTAGCCAAGCCAACAAAGAATAGATCACAAGTTGGTTCATTAACTGCAGATGCCAGCAACGGATGCCAAGAAAATGCCCAGGTCTGGATCAGGTCAACCATAGCTGGCTGTTAGCCAGACCAGTCACTCTACATTCTAGAATGGCAAAGATCTAGAGAAACGACAAGGATGCAAGAGGCTTCACCAGGCTACCATGAAGTCAGCCACTTACTCAACAAACACTGTGAAAGGGGACCCCCCCCCCATAAACCATGATGTCAAGTTGGAGAATGAGAGTGTGTTGAAGTAAGAGAAAGAGAGCAGAATGAAGACATTCTGGGCATCTTTACTTAAAAGAACTGCTTAAATTTTAGCTCAAACTAAGTGTTAAATAAAACTGGGTTAAATGAATTTCTCCATTCTACTCAGTGGGTGGGGGCTTACAAGGAAGATCAGATCAGTTATAGACAAGACAAATGACATTTTTTTCAGAGGGGAGGAGGGCAGGAGTTCTCTGTATATACTAACAGGACTATTGGAACTAAGTACAATATCATATATTTCACTACACTAATTAGAACAGTGACCCTTCTCCAATAATAGTCACTGATACAGTGATTCAGCAAATATTCATTGTGCTTATTCTCTATAAAAGCCTATCGTAGATACTATGGTAATAAAAAGTAAAATTAGAAATGGGCTTTGCTTTTAAGGTAAAAAAAAAAAGAGAGAATATGGGACCAAATATTTTTTAAACTGAGGTAGAAAATGATAAATGTCATAAGAAAGCTGGAAACTTCAAGACAGTAGTTCTTAGTATGGAATCAAGGAGTTCCAAAGTCCATTAAGCCCAACAGCGCACACAAAATTATGTGTGTGTGTTGTAGATCCATGTGCATGTACATTTCTTGGTGAGAGGTTCCATCACATAATTTCATAAGCTTCTCCAAGGGGATAAGTAAACAGGTGAAAATCTGCTCTGAAAAGGAGACTGTGTACCACTGCAGTACATGGGGAAGACGGCTGAGGATATATCACTTGAAAGGTTAAGGAAATGTGGATATGTGGAGACAGGGGAGGATATTCTAGGTTAAGGAAGAATAAAAGCAGAAATGAAAATATTCCCTTTTTTCAACTTTTTCCCATACGCTTTACATTACGTACTTACAGTAAACCTCTTCTTTTTCTCTCTGTGTTCATCAGAGCTCGGAATGCTTACACTTGGGCAGCTTTCCTTGTAGTCCATGGTATAAGCTCTTTGGGTTTATTGCCTCAAAAGGACATCAAAAAATGAGTCCGAAGAAGTCGTCAGCAGAGGACAAACACAACTAGCTAATCCAAAATGTAAAACTTCTGGAGGTAATGTCCAAATTCCATCATGCAACCTTCACCAACATAAAGAAAAAAAAAACTGATTAGCGAAACAATTTTAAAAATACTCTGATTTGTCATTCCTCGTTCATAGGACCAATTTTATGTTTATTCTGACAGGAATTTCTTTGGATCCTAAGTCGCAGCCCAGGTTAGAGATTCAGCTTCTGCCACGTCCCTGTCAACAGCTGAACGAACCACAATCGAACATTTGCATCCCATCTACCTTCCTTACTATGTACTAAGAAATTCGGGAGCTTATACACCACGGCTATGCGGACTATGGGCTAATTCTCACCTAAAAGGGCTCTAGTTTGATGGACTTAGAGCAGGGTTTTTCAAAGTGTGTTTATCAGACATCCTGCTTCAGATTAGCATCCCATATAGGGGGTAACTATGTTCCCCTGTTTTACAAATGAAGCAACTGAAATACAGACAGATTAACTAACGTGCCCGTCCAAGATTTGAACCCAGGGTGTCTGATTCCAGGGTCCCGACTCCTAACCACTGGGCTATGCTGCCGTTGAACAGCTGTGGACAATTCTTACACACCAGACCCCTGCTCAGAGATGTTACAGCAGATCTTCATACAGAACAAATGCAGTTATGTTAATGTTATCATTCCACCCACGGACAAAGGGCTGGAGACGTCACACTTACGTCACCTTCGCTACACACAGCAGCCTATACTCTCCACTGACACCAAAGAGTACCTTTTAAAGGGTCAGTTTGCCAGTTTCCCTCAATGATTAATTTTAGGAAGTCACTCTGACAGATCTAATAACCATAAATAAATTATATTCAAGTAATGATTTCAAATATCTATCAGCAGGCAATGAATATTCAGGTATAATGAGTTTTAACCGATTATAAGGGTGCTTCCTTTGAGATGATTCAAAACCTACTTTCCTGGATTTGCTGCTGGAAATGCAGTCAGGAAGGGTTTATATGTGGCTGAATTAGCTGTTAGAAAACAAGAAAATGTAACTGGCCCCCTCCTAAGCTCATGGTGCAGCAGCTGTCTATAAGATAGAACACCCTAGGGGCCAGCCTGGTGGTGTTGCAGTTAAGTTCACGCGTTCTGCTTTGGCGGCCCAGGGTTCGCAGGTTTGGATCCTGGGCATGGACCTACTCACCGCTTATCAAGCCATGCTGTGGTAGGCGTCCCACATATTAAAAAAAAAGTAGAGAAAAATGGGCACAGATGGTAGCTCAGGGTCAATCTTCCTCAGCAAAAGGACGAGGACTGGCAGTGGATGTTAGCTCAGGGCTAATCTTCCTCAAAAAAAAAAAAGCACCCTAAAACCCCATAAAAACAGCTTCTTCAGCCCTCCATTAGATCAGGGCAGCCACCTGACTAGAGTCTTGCCCTCCAGTCACAGCGCTCTACTGCTAAAGACTCAGAGCAGGTGGAACCCAGAGCTCTTCTAAGGCAAATCAGCCTTGCCCAGGAGCCCCAGGACCCACCTCAGCCCATCCTTCCGCATCTGCAGCAGAAATGACGAGACGCTGAAGGTTATGGTGTCACACTTTCTACACCTTTCCCTTGAGAATGTGGGATCCGGGGGTGACGGGTCCTGTATTATGTACAAGCTCGAAGGTCTGTTTGTATCTCACTGTGCATGGCTACCAGGGGCAGAACTACAGGAGATCAGGCCTCAGGCCTTCCCTTCAGAAGGGACAGTACGATATGACATTAAGCAGCATCAGGAATAGAGGAGGGGGAAAAGAGCTGGGGGGCAGGATAAGTCACTTCATACAAGGTGCCCAGGGGACATCTAAGCGTGTACCTACAGCAGGCAGTTAAGTGCCAAAGCCCAGCACCCAAATCTGGGCCAGAGATCCCAGTTTGGCAATTGTGCTAGATGGTCTCTATCTGCCCTTCCAGATCCAACACCACTCTTCCCTACCCTGCCACCACAGCCCAGAGGCTGACCTCTACCAGTCTCACACTGAGGCAGCCGGCCTCTTTCCCTTGCCCTCTGGCTTCTAGTTGGATTCAGCCAATGCAAGGAACTAACAGGAGATGGTAGGGTAGGAGGAGTAAGATGCTAAGGTATTTATTCCCCCTGCTCCCTTTCTAACAGGCAGTGTATTCTCTACCTAAGGCCATAGTTCCTACCAGGTAGCCCCTCTTTCATAGCTACAGTTGAAGGCCTGAGAGTAATAATGTCCAAAAACTGTTAGTAGAAAGGGTGCTTCCCCCTGCCCTGCTGGTTCTTTTACCCTCCCCATGACAGCTTTGTCAATAGTCCCTCTGTTAGATTCCCTTCAATTACTTTTGAGTGTGTCATGTGACTGATGTGGTAACTGGTACTAAGAATGACCCCAGGGGAAACAGATGCTCAAAAACGGGATGCATGTTTGATGAATGCCCTGATAACCATCCTATGAAGGGAAGGGAGAGGCAACTGATAATCTGGCACACAGTGGTAATGATCACTCAAATTCCCTCTCATGGTGTCACAGGATGAAGTACAGGTGGTAGGCAAAGGGCTACAAGTCCAAGTGGATGATGAAAATGATTTCAAAGATTTTGACATGGGTTGGGGCTACTTCTGACAGTCTTTGAGAATCTGCATGAAGTAAAGCCATGAATTCCCAAATAGATGAGTGAAAAACCTATGGCCGTTATAAAAGAGTCCTTTTTCTCTTATAGCTGATGAGTTGACAGGAGTAGCATCAAGCCCACAGTTTGATGGTAAGGGTGGCGGAGCTAATTGAACATGCAACCCTGCAAAGTCTCTTATGCTAATATAGGGGTGCTGGCTGGAAAGAAGAATGATCCTGAATCATGGATGCAGGCACTTGGGCAGACACAAATGAAGCCAAGAATGTTGAACTCCAAGTTCAGGGGAACATCCCTGCTGAAGGCAGCAACCTACACTTCTCTTAAGAGACCCAGCCTCCCAACCCCCCATAAAACGCTTTCAAGTTGTTTCACAAGGAGATGCCAACTCGCCTCATGACCTACTCCCATCTCCTCTCATTTCCTCTTAACAGGGCAAAAGACCCTGGAAAGAAGTTCAAAGCCTAATCCTGGAGGAGAGTGCCTTTATACTGAAAAATCTGTAAAATCTTGACAATTTTTACCAGCAGGAGTCTGAGGAGCACATACAGGAATACAATCAAAGGATGTTAGACCAAGGAGGACTAAATATAAGATTTCTGTGACCCTTTACACAGCCAGTGTATCCCCATCAATCTTTCTCTAGACCTTTCCCAAGAGAAATCTACAGCCAATCACAAGGGGACTGTCCACTGGGGAAAGGGAAATGCATAATCCTTCTGAGGGATACTGGACACTAGCTCTGAACTGATGCATATCTCTTGAGACCTAAAATGTGGTCCACCAGTCAGAGCACCCATCTCATTCCAGAGAGGAATTGAGAAATTAAGTCGACCCCGGCATGTCTTGGTGGGGTCAATGGGACCACAGGCCCATTCTGTGGTTATTTCACTAGGTCTAGAATTTTAGTAGAAACAGATACACTTAGTAACCGGACAAATCCCCACATTGTTCCCTGTCCCGTGTCATAAAAGCCATTATAGAAGAACGGGCCATGAAGAGGTCCCAGGAACTCTCCCTGCTCTACCCACTAAGACAGTAAACCAAAAACTGTACCACATCTCTGGGAAATCAGTACCACTATCAAAAACTTGAAGGATGCAGGGGTGTTGATTCCTATTATATCCCCATTTAACTTGCCTGTTTACCAGGACCAAAGCCAGAAAGATCTTGGAACATGACTATGGGTTACTATAAACTTAATAAATTTAATCAGATGGTGATGTCAATCACAGCTGCAATTCCAGATGTGATATTTTTTGCTGGAGAAAATCAGCATAACCCCTGATATCTGGTAAACAACTACTGACCTGGCAAATGCTTTCTTTTCTATCATCATCAGTAAGGATACTGAGATGCAATTTGTCATCAAGTGGCAGAAACAGCAGTACACCTTCACTGTCTTACCTGAGGGCTGTATCTGCACTGCCATAAGATAATCTGGAGGGACCCTGATCATCTCAGTATCCCACAGATCACCACACTGGTCCATCAGATTGATGGCATTATGCTAACTGGACCTGCTGAACAAGAAATAGCAAGCACCCAGGATGCATTTATAAGACACACAAGCAAATCAGAGGATGGGGGATAAAACCTACAGAAGTTCAAGGATCCACCACATTGCTAGTTTCTACAGTTCCAGAGGTCTGAAGCAGGATACCTCATCTAAAGTGAGAGACATTACTACACCTGTACCAAGTCCACTGAGAAAGAGGCAAAACGATTGGTGTGCTTCATATTGGGGTATGCTGCTCTGGCCTATTGACTGGGTAACCCATGAGGCTGCCAGTTTTTACTGGGGCCTGATCCAAGAGGAGGTTCTGCAGCAATGAAAGCTGCCCTAACTCTCGGGCCTAGGCCTCAGCACACCCAAGAGTACCAGAAATGACATGGCTGACAGGGATGGGGTAAGGAGCCTCTGACAAGCAAGAAAGAAGAAAAAGAGCTGTAGACCCCTTAGGGTACTGTCAACAGCTACTGTCCACTTTTGGTTTTTTGGCTTGCTACACTAAGCCCAGGTAGAGATTAGACACCTGCCCATGAGAAACCAAGAGACTATGTAACAAGAATAGCCCATCATGAACAGAGCATTATCTGATCCACTAAATTATAAAACTAGACTGTACAGAAGCATTCCCCTTGATATGGGAAAAAGCAAGACTGGGCCTGAGCAGGTCTGGAAGGTACAAGTCAACTGAAGGACTAGGTGACTCCCCTGGGACTTGCTCCTCCTTCCTTGTTGGCTCTCTCTCAACCCACACTCACGGGGAGGATCCTACAACTAGCTAACAGAGGAAGGAAAAGGCATGCCTGTTTATGGATGGACATGTGTGGTGTGCTGGCACTGACCAGAAGTGACAGAATACAGCCCTGTTCAGGGATGGTCCTGAAAAAGAGTGGTGAAGGGGAGTCTTCCCAATGGGCAGAATTCTAAGCAGTACACATGGTGGTCCATTTGTGTGTCAGCAGAGATGCATGCCAAAGATACGTATCTATACTGACTCACGGGCAGTGGTTAAGAGATGGCTTGCTGGTCAGGGACTTGGAAAGAACACTGGAAAACCAGTTTCAAAAAAAGGAGGGGGGGGCGAGTTGCAGAAGTATGTGGAAGAAGCTTTCAATACAACACATAATGTGAAAATATCTATGTCCCGGATAAACGCCCACTACATATCAACCATTGTAGAGAGGCTCTCAATAATCAGATGGTCAAGACGACCTGTCCTATGGATGTCAGTCAGCCTCCTTTCCAATCACCCACTGCGTGCTCAGTGCACCCATAACAAAGTGGCCAAGGCAGTAGGGTTGGAGAGCATACAGAGGCTCAACAACATGGCCTTCCTCTCACTGAGACTGATCTAGCTGTTGCCTACGTGAGTGCCCAACCTCAGCAGCAAAGAACAACACTGGGCTCCACTATGGCATCATCCCACAGCGGAAATCAGACAAGCCACCTGAGGCAGCATCTGACCTCACAGAAGTCAGATTTGCCTTCACTGCCTGAAATATACTTCTGCCAAAACCACCATTCTTGGTTACAGCAAGTCTTATTCATTGTCACAGTATCCTCTACAACATCACATCACACCATGGAACACATTTAGGGCAAAGAAGTGTGGGAATAGGCTCATAACCAGAGAATTCGCTAGTCTTACCATGCATCTCTTCATCTAGAAGCAGATGCTTGATAGAATAGTAGAATGGCTACAGAAGGCTCAGCTCTGGCACCTCCTAGGAGACAATACCCTATTACACTGGTAACTGGACTGCAAGATGTGGTCTATGTGCTACACCAGCAGCCAACATATGTTGCTATCCCCTACAGAGCCAGAATATGTGGGTCAGGAACCAAGAATAGCTCTTCTCAGCATTATCTCTATTAATCCCTTAAGGAATTTTCGCTTTCCTTTGCAACCCTGGGTTTGGTGGAGGAATACTTCCACCAGGGAACAGCCTAGCTCTGTTAAACTGGAAGCTAAGACTACCCACTAGCCATTTGTGACCACTCCACCAACAGTAAGAGAGTAGTCACTGTCCCAGTGAGGTGACTGATCCAGATTTCTAGGAGGAAACTGGGATGTGCTATACACTGGGGGAAGGAGGATCATGGCTGAATTGAAGAGATTCACAAGTAGTATTGGTCACAGACACAGAGACTACCACAGTTTTGTTTTATTTTAGTTTTTCTCTGTTACTTTACATGAAGAACACTGGTAGTGGTTCCAAGTAAGAGTGTGAATGAACTGGATGCAGGGACTGAGAGGACTTTGTTTCCCCTGAGTTAGGAACATGCGTTTTACGCCCAAAGTATAAGAGTGAAAACTAAGGGACAGAAAGGGGAGGACTGTGCTGGACAGTCTCTGTTTGTCTTTTCAGATCCATCTCCATTCTGCTCCGTGCCCCAGGATGCTGACCTCTACAGCCTGCACAGCACAGGTTCCCTTGCCCTCGAGCTGCTGGCTGATTTCATCCCGAGAGGCACTGGCAGGATCGGGGATGGGAAGAGAGGGATCAGGGTAGCTGTCTCCTCATCCTGCTCCCTCCTGCGAAGCTGCAGCTTGGTAGTCACTGCATTCTTCTCTCTAAGGCCTAAGCTCCTGTCTGTGATCCTCCTGTGACTACAACTCTTACAGGGATGACATGCTACAATTCTCGACCCCGAATCCTTACATGAGTCTAAATCACCTGAGCCCTAGTTTCCTATCTAGAAAATGTGGCTAGCAACACCTACTTCACATGGTTGTTTTAAGGATTCAAAACAAGTGTAAAAGACCCAGCTCTGTATAGGTAGACAATAATTTGGCTCTAATAGCCAACAATCTATGAAATAATCGTTCAAATAAGTTTTTATTCCTTCATTCAACACTTAGGAAGCATTCATTATGCATTAAGAATATAAAGTCAAATATAAGAGAAAAATCCTACCTACAAGGAATGTATCTCATGGGGAAGAAGGATAAGCAATATAAAAACTTCAATAGTTGCCTGAGTATGATGTTAGACGTACGCATGGTACACTGTGAGAGCACAGACAAGTGACACAGACACAGACTATCACATATTCTCAGCCTAGCAAAGCCAGGCAGGTATGGGAGGAGAAGTCTGAAAGAGAGTACCCTTGTTTGCCTCAATTTTCTCTGGAAAAAGGAGCTGGAATCATATGTTGGAAATGAAGATGTTGCTGTGAAGAAAAACAGAGAGAGATTAAACCACTTGCCCAAGCTTAAGTATCCAGCGAATAGGTGACAGAGCTACGATTCAAATCCAAATCTGTCCGACCTCAAAATCTGTATGTATTTGTGGGCTATACCACACTGTCTCCCCTTAAAGATTCTCCTTTCCTTCAAGCTGAAACAAACCAGCAACCTAACAATATTTAATACTTGGTAGCTAAGCTTATTACAAGCCAGACTGTGCTTTAAATGTGTTAACCTGGTTGCTCCTCACCACAGCGCCACTGAGAGGAAACCCAGGACAAATGGAAGCATAAAAAGGTGAAGTAAATGGCCTCAGGTGGTTGAGTCAGGATTTGAACAAGGGGTGGTCTAACTTCGGGACCTTCACCCATGATACCACACTGCCTCTATCACATATATATGCTCCAAAGAGTCCTCTGGGAAGCAATGAAGAAGGTTCATAAACTTATTTTTAAGTGGTTAGAGGTGAAATTATGAAAAAGCAAGCCTGCTATTACTGCAAATTTAATGTATATTTATTCTGTAACACTGAAGCAATTAAAATTGTGTAAAATCATCTTATGGCCAGGCAGGCAAATAAAGCAGAATGGGAAGAGGATTGATATTAAGAACCCTCACAACCAAGAAAGAACAGAACAAAAAGCTAGGTTGTTCACACGGGAATAAAAGTTGGAACTTTGGGGGAGGTTCCCAGGTATGCAGGGCTTTCCAAAAGAGGAACAGGAGAAGAATGCCTTCATTCTGCTGGAGAGTCACAAAATAATCTTGCAGATTGGTTCCCAGAGACAGCTGTCTCGCCCTGGGGTAGGTCCCATGGCTCTAATGAGACTAAGTTCAGATACGAACCCAGAATGGAAGAACTAACTTTAACATCCAGCTAGTGAATCAACTCAGACAAGTCCAACAAGACCAAAAGAAGCGGGTCAGATGAGAAGAGAACTTCCATCTTAGAAGGAACAGTGATTTGCAAGGGTAACATAATAGCTAGTAAACATATTTATAATGGTCTCATTGGGCAGACACTTGGCAATGTCTGGAGACATTTTTGCTTGTCACAACTTGGGGGTTTGCTCTTGGTTACATGTAAAGGATGATGCTCAACATCCTACAATACACAGAACAGCCACTACTACTATAGAAAACCATCTGGCCCAAAATGTCAATACTGTTGAGGTTGAGAAACTGACATTCACTGAGCACTAATACCAGGCCCTGTTCTAAGCGCTCACATCTAACACATCACTGAATAATCACGGCAGTCCACGAAGTAAGTATCATGATCCCCGTTTTACAGATGAAGAAACCTAGGCTACAAGGAGTACTTCTATATGGCCACACAGCTTTGGGTGGCAGCATTGTGACATGAACACAGCTCTGAGCCAAGAGCCCAGCTTGCACACACTATCCCTTGATTTCTTTCTTTTTTTCTCCCCTAAGATTTTATTTTTCCTTCTTCTCCCCAAAGACCCCCGGTACATAGTTGTATATTTTGAGTTGTGGGTCTTTCTAGTTGTGGCACGTGGGATGCCGCCTCAGCGTGGCTTGATGAGCGGTGCCATGTCCGCATCCAGGATCCGAACCAGCAAAACCCTGGGACGCCAAAGCGGAGTGTGTGAACTTAACCACTCGGCCAGGGGGCTGGACCCTGTCCCTTGACTTCTTATGGTACTGCTCCATGCACCCCCTTCTTCCAAATCATCTTTGGAGATATAGAGTTGAGGAGAAGAGAGCACCAAATGTCCATCAGCAATTGCAGTACAGAAAACAAGCCATGCATAGGAAAAGCAGCTTTCCGATTCTGCCACCAAGAGGGGTCAAGCTTGTGCAGCAGTATGTCAGGAGTGGGCCATCTTCTTGAGACATCACACCGTCAATACCTAACCAAGAGCTTGGCATAGAGAAGGCTCTGAGCATTGGTGCCATCACAAGGACAATCAAGGGCTAAATTATGAAATAAAGAGGACACAAGAAAGAACGCTATCACAGGATACGGTATTTAAAAAAGGAGGGGGGCGAAGGACCAACCTGGTGGCATAGTGGTTAAGTTTGCATGCTTTGCTTCAGCGGCCCAGGGTTCGTGGGTTCAGATCCTGGGCACAGACCTATACACATTGCTCATCAAGCCATGCTGTGGCAGCATCCCACATACAAAATAGAGGAAGACTGGCACTCATGTTATCTCAGGGTCAATCCTCCTCACTTAAAAAAAAAAAATGAGGGGAGGAGTTTGTCTTTTCCAGAAAAAGCATTCATAGATTTAAAATTTTTTCTTGGGGGCTGTAAAAAGTAGAAATATGGATGGAATTCCATGAAAGAAAACTTTTCAAATTCATGTTATATTAAAATTTTGTTGATAAATACTGCTTAAAATAGTTAAGGCTTTTTTTCTTTTTTAAAAAAGTACGGTTTCTTCATCATTCTGACCATCTTTTTGTTCATTGTATTCAATTACTGCCCTGGATCTTGTCCATCTTTGTTTCAGACAACGAAAAAAATTTTTATAAGAAGGTCAAAAGATTCTTCTGCTTTTACCTCTAAAATATAAGCAGAGAGGTTCTGAACTCCATTTCCTCCATACATCGTAAGTGTTTGGTACTGACTAGTGGACCCTACCTAACCTACAAGGTAGACACATTCATAAGTATCACTAGTCACTGAACTAACATGGCAGAGAGGGGTCAGTGATTCACACCAAGACATAAAGGGAACTCAAGAACAAGTCTGTACCCAAAGGAAGGAAGCAGGCCTGGAAGAGCTACAAGTTTTCTTTAGCAAAGGAACAGGACTGGCACTGGTTGTTTGGGAATAAGGGTTTCAAAAGAGGGAGGTGACAGACCCAGTCAAGGAAGAGACCAAAGAAAATCCACAAACAGACACCGGGCATGGCATGGGAACTGGTTTGGGAAATGGGGACACTCCAAGAGAATAAGAAAAGGAATTGGGAATGAGGATGCAGCATGAATTATTCCAGAGAAGGCAACAAGCCAAGTGGGTGGGTTTCATTTTAAGCTACTTTAAAAACACCTTCCCAGGAAATTCTTACTCCAAACTAACTGGTTACCTTATGGAAAGTCTACTGTAATAATATATAATCTGTATCTGTTTATTTCCGCCTCTCAGAATACTAGCTCCAAAAATATCCAAAATGTTTCCATAGAAACAAAGCACATCTTTGTCACATCTATAAATTAAGCTCATTGCAGAACAGATTAAAAATCTTAACAGGATCTGCCAATGGAAGATACACAGTAACCATCTCCCCACACACATCACAGGATGAATCAGTTACAACCTTTCCTGTTTTCCTTCCTTACTAATATATCCTTCCTCTAATTCCCACCCAACCCCCCTCTTTGATTTTTCCCTCATTCTGTAATCACAAAGCAGTCCTGGTTTTCCCTAGGTTTACCACATCTCTTGTTTGAGGCACCTTTTATTTATCCTGATTCTTGATAAAGACAAGTGATATAAGAATTAAAAAATATGTGCAAAATATGCAATGTTGAACACAATATAGAGTAGTCTGCACCCAACAATTTCATAGGAGTGTCCAAGAACTTCAAAGAAAGTTACACGAGATGGTCATTCCCTGAAACCAGCTCCATTTTATTACATACATTTAAGGAAGGTACTGAGTGAGAAGGTGGAAGTAACTGCTGACAGTTTCCTTGTTTTCTAATACTAGAATCAAAACTGCCAGGATAAGGAGGAAGGCTTTAAATTTACTCCAGCGGGTAACATGTCCCTCTGCTGCTTCCAGAACTGACAGCATAGGGATGGTAACTGTAAGAGCAATGCTCTGCTCTATCCTTCTAAGCCTCCCAAAGCCACCATCTTGTGTTCCTGATCACCAGACTGCCTGCCCTGTTTCCGGCTTCCAAGCTTTTCCATTGGGAGGCACACTCCCAGTGTATCTTCCAGGCAGATGTGAACACAGAACTCCCAAGGATGATTCCTGGAGGACTGTGATCACTGGCAGAGTGATGGGAGGATGGGTGCTTACACAAGGCAAGAGAAAGCGAGGGGAAGATCACACAGAACTAGCAGTGGTAAAATCCTGCAGGCCCTAGGAAGCCTAGGGTAAAGCCAGTTCTGACTGGGGAGGTTAGAAGAATTCAGATTTGAAGAGGCCTGGAATTAGGCCTGGAAGAGCTACAAGTCAAAAAAACAACCAACCAACCAACTGACCAAACAAAACCCCCCCAAAGATAACAATTCCATCACATCTCCTAGAACCTCTTGGGAGAACCTCCAACGTGCTTCCATTCTAACCCTCTTCCGATCCACTCTTCCCACAGTAGCCAGAGTGATTTTTTTTCCTGAGGAAAATTAGCCCTGAGTTAACATCTGTTGCCAGTCTCCCTCCATTTTATATGTGGGTCACCACCACAGCATGGCTGATGAGTGGTACAGGTCCACGCCTGGGATCCAAACCCACAGACCTGGGTCGCTGAAGCGGAGCCTGCTGAACTTAACCACGATGCCATGGGCTGGCCCCAGAGTGATTTTTTTAATCACTGTAAATCTGATAATTTCACTCCTTTGCTTAAACCCTTTGCATGGCTTCATATTGCACTTAAAATGAAATCCAAACTCTGAATTACTGCTAAGAGCCTAGCCACACGGCCTAACCTTTTCCTCCCTTTCCAGCTGCATCCCACCAGGGCCGCTTGCCCCTCTAGTCACTAGACTGCCATCAGAACAGCCCCTTCCTTGTTCTCACACACACTGAGCCCTTTCCCTTCCCCAGTCTCTTGTACCTGTGTCTCCTCTGCCTGGAATGCTTTCCCTTCACCACTTCACATTGAGGCCTTTGTTCAAATGTCACTTCCTCCAACAAGCCTTCATGATCACCCCAATGAAAGTGCTCCGTCCCCAAATTAATCTTCTGTGATCATCCTGGCTTTCTCCATTTTAGCATTTATTACCACCTAGGTTTGTATGTTGCTTGTTTATTGAGAACCTCCCTGACTGGAGTGTAGAAACGGTGACTTATTCGCTGCCATGAACTTAGTAGGCCCCAATATACATTTGTTTGTTTTATTTACTCATTCAACAAACAGGTGGAGAGACACACTTGGAAATTCTAATTTGCCAAAGTATGCAAGTGAGATCTTCAAAGCAACCACTGGCTCATCATTCCTTCCTCGGTCTCCCGAATCATCAATTTCTCTCTCTTTACCATGTCAATCCCATTATTATATAAGATATGCTACCTCAATAAAATCCTCCCTAAAAATACAGATTTACTTATTTAACAAATACACAGTGCTTAACCATGTGCTGGGGATATGTAATTAGTCTATGCCCCAACTTTTATTATTTGCAAGAATGATGCTATCTGATAACACCCTTAACTAAGGCTTTTTAAAAACAAGGAGAATTTAAGGTAAACACATATGCTTATACAGTGTGATAAAGGAAACTTTACTCCAAAGCAAATATTTGCTTTCAAGATTCTTCTTCTGAAAGTAACACTTTACCGGTTAGCACATTAGAAGAAATTTCCCAAAAGAAAAATTTACAACCACTTACATATTTAAATTAGAGTAAATTTATATATAAATTATAGTACGTTAGCTTTAAATCTTAACCTTACTTTAGCTCTGCTCTTAGAAAAGATAATATGCAGAATTTTACACGTAAGTTTTAACATTTCAAAAATTAGGACTTTAATATATGTTTTCCCTACCAACACTTTCCTATTAATAGAAACTGCAGCTCCATCCCAGGAATGGTAAAATAAATTTAGACTCTACCTGTAAGTACTCAAAATCAAGAACAAGAAAATAATTAAGCTAACGCATGCCCCAGAATGGGAAAACCCCAGCTGAGGTTTGAGAGGCAATAGGAGAGAAGAAAAGATAAAATTAAACTGCAGAAGTGTTGACACAAGTTCTGGAAACAAGTTTTAAACTATTAGAAGAAGTCACAAGTAAAATAAAAAGTCATTCAATTGGAATATGTGAGAGGACATGTTTGTAACAAAATGAAGCAAAATACATAAAACCAAATGCTGATATCGAACAATGAAACTAGAAGCTTCAACAACAGACACATTCAAGTATCTTATATCTATCACCTTTCTCTGAAGAACTAAAAGCTTCTGGCATATATCCTCCCCATATATAGATGAAAATAAATTAAGAAAGAAGTATGAATATTTTAGTAGTTAAACAATGAAGGGAAAGCAGGTAGACTACTTCCTGCAGACCAAAAAGAGGACGAGAACATTCAGTCCTACCCAGCTCAGAGAACAAAGCAGAGAGGCAGTGTTACCCATGCTCAGAGACGCAAAAACAAAATAAAGCTTCGGACTAATACCCCACAAGACAATCCAAAGCTGCAGATGTTGCTCCATAAAGTCTATCTTGTGTTTCCTGATTGAGTTTATTGTGTATTTTTTCTAAACTTCTGCCTGTCCAGCTATGTGGTGTTGGGTACGTTTCTGCTCCTACACCTCTGTCCTTCTATGAATCCGTATCTCACTATCTTCATTTGCATCTTTTCATTTAGAACTAAATTTCTCCCTGCCTTCTCCCTTGATTGTCCATATCCTAGAAATGATTGTTGAAGCACAATACATAATGATTTAAAGCCCTATTAAGTACGACTTTAAGTTCATTTGTATTTAAAAAACAGGTAAGTGGATGTGAGTCTTATTTTTCCTTAAAAAAGTGACTGGAATTTGTGTACGCAAGCTTCTTGTCTCCCAGGAGCTTATTTGTAGCAAAAGAGAAAAGACAAATGCCAAAGTATTACAATTCAAAGTAGACTGCGATAAATTCCCTAAGAACAGTATATGGAAAGTCAGCAGAATTCGGAGGAAGGAAAAACCATTTCCAACTGAACTTATCTAGGTATTTGGGGTGGCAGTGATATGTGAGGGAGGTTTGGAAGGCAGGGCACTCAAAACAGAGCAGCCAAAGTCCTCAGGTACAAATAGGGAATAGCCATTAGTTCAGTTTTTCTGAATTCCTGCCCACTTATGGGAAAAGACTCACTCACTAACAAAAACAGAAAGAGAAACTGTCATGAAGCAACATTCACCTTGGAATTTTATAGGGTATTGTCATTAAAGCCTTATTTTACTTTCATATTTACAAGCGTAAGTTGGAAATCACTTTTCTTATACACAGGAGATACAGGCTGGAACAGTGGATCTGAGATCATGTTGCAGAGAACTTTGAATGACAGGCTTCTGGCTCTGGATTTCATTCTGCAGATGAGGATGTGAAGGCATTTGAAAGGGAACTTGAAGGGCTGTAGGTGTAGAGGATGGAATGAAATGGAGGATGGCTTAAAGAAATAGGGGCTTGGCAACAATAGGAATGGCAGGTTTGCAAAAAATTGACAGAGAAATAAGACAGTAACTACCTGCATGTGGAGTGCAAGGTAGAAAAAGGAATTAACCTTGCCTCAAGGTTTTATTCCTAGGTAACCAGGAGAAATAACTAGAAACGCAGGGAAAGGAGAGCAAGGCAAGATGACAGGGAATTGGCTTAAGTAATTACTAGCCCTAGCTGGAAATGTCTGCATCAGATCCATGCATCTGACACCTCGTGCCAGGCAGTGTTTGCAGGCACTTAGGATACAGCAGTAAACAAAACTCGGCAAGCACCCCTACCCTCACAGAATTTATCCTCTAGTGGCAGGTAATAAATAATGAACAAGTAAATAGATAAATATACATTATAGGAAGAGTAGGGTCATAAGGAATTTTAAACAGAATGGCCTGACTGAGACGGTAACATCTGAACAAATACCTAGAGGTGAGGGAGTGAACTACGCAAGGAGCAAGGAAGAGGCAGCAAGGAACACACCACTATCTCCCAACAATTTCACTCCATGATGCTTTTGAAGTGAGCAGCAATTGCAACATCTCTCTTCATTTCCTTGGGCTAGCACTCAGTGTTCCACTTCCTGATTCTATCCTACCCAATCAAGAAAACTTCACCAATAACACAGTGATAACAAACTGCCTAGTAGGTCAATTTGTTTATACTGGCTGTTTACGTTCCCTACATGGCAGAAAAGGACTGCATTTTAAAACAACAAAACCAGAGCACTGTCAGAACATGTTTGTACAAAGCTTAAGAAGACAATCATCTTGTTCTCAAAGCAATCATTGATGTAGCAACTTTGAGACTTGTGATTTAAATCAAAGGCGCTGAAGAATGATTATGAATCATGCAATTAAGCTACCAAGCAGGATGTTGCTGACAGAAAAACCATTCACAGCACCCTAAAATTGTCAAAGAAAAAAAAAAGTTCTGTTATCAAAACGAGAAGCAATATCCTATTTTGATTTTATAATTTGTTGCTCAGGAGAGCTGAATTCTAGTCTAAGCTCTGCCACCTCTCAGTTCTGGGTCTTTAGGTCTCATCCTCATCTGTAAAGGGTAGCTGGTCTGATTTTTTAGATTCAATTCTGAAATTCTATGTGGTAAGTTATGGTTTCTATGACGTTTATTTATGCATTTGGGTACTCTGGTTTACTTCATTTTGCAATAATAGTACAAATAAGCATGCACCTCAAATAGCACAACTTACAAGTTCTGTTTAAAGTGATATGAACTTCTTTTAAACAAATCTACCAGAGCTTGGTGCTTAAAATGAGGCAACACCCATTCTAAAGGTGCTACCTTTCTTCATCCCACTTTTAAAAGGAACAGCCTTCAAGACTGGGGTTTCTGTTATCATTTGAGAGTGGATTTCATTTGGGACAAAGTGGATGATGCACATCAGGTAACAAATACCTCTAGTACGAGAGAAAACCAATGAGACCTTTTCTGGTGGAACTGTCTTTGAAAAATGTTCCAAAGGAATCCCCAGGTATTTCTACCAAAAGCTCTGCAGAAAGGTTTTTCTGTGGTGACAACTTGGAGGATTAATGCCCATCTGAATGCCTAATAAAGAAAACAGCCAACGTTATTGTGGACTATGGGCCAGGCACTAAGTATTAACTCATTTAATCCTCATAACAATCCTATGAGGATCGAACTATCATTATCCCCATTTTACATATGCAGAAACAAAGGCATAGAGAAGTTAAGCAAATTGCCCAAGTTTTCACAATTAATAAATAGATTCAAACTCAGGCACTCTGGCTTCAAAGCCTGCGTGCTTAACATCCACGAAACACTGCCTATGCAAACCCTGGTGTCCTTGTTTAACAGTCACATTACCAGTCACACTGTTCCTGCAAAGTGAATAACACGAAGTCAAAACAAAGCCACACCGCAAGTTCCCTATCGAGTTTCTCTTCCAGTCCTGAACCACAAACTAGAAATAGACTATGGAATATAAAGTCTGAAAGTACCTGAGGTCTCTCGAGATCTGCGGAGGAGGTGTGTGTAGCAACGCAAATGCTTTCTGTCCGGTAGCTAATGCCATGAACAAGTGCTGCAGAGCCAGAGCCCGACTGGGTGTCTCCCTCCTTCTGGGGGTTCACTGGCCGCCAGCGCCCCGCGCTGCTACTCTGCGCGGAAGTGGCACCCGGGCGCGTCCGGCTAAACCACACCTGCCTCGGGCGCCCGCGCTGCGTCCCTCCACCTGGCCCGTGCGGCGCGGGGACCCTTGCCCGCACTTACCTTGGGGGATCGACGCCCGGCGCGTGGCGAGCGAGAAGCGCCGCCACAGCTGCGCCACACTCGGCCGGGCTCCACCCCGCGCCTCCCGCCCCCAGCGGCGCCGCCGCGCTCCGCGCCCCAGCCAGACCTCCAGGCCCCGCCCCCCGCGACAGGCCCCCGCCCTCACCAATCAACGGCGCCGTCTTGGCCGCTGGCCCCGCCCAAAACGATGGGGCGGGGCTTCTGTTCATTCAGCTCTGTCCCCGCCCGGCACGCTAGGGGGCGGTGGATCCGAGAGGAGCTGTGGGCACGGTGCAGCCCTGGAGGCCCTAAGTAAATAAAGGGGACTCGTGCCTGCGGGTGCCAGCCCCTGAGGGAGGAACGGCGGGACGCAGGGAGAGGGAAGGGAGAAAAGAAGAGAGATAGCCATAGGGATAAGATGAGGAAAGAGGCCTGGGAAGGGAAAGCGAAGGCACCCTCCCCAGGTTCCAGTTAAGGTGTAGGACTGGGTGAAACATCTCAACAACACAGTTCACTTATTCAGGGTATTGGCATAATCTCATTCTCCGGGCAGGGTGGGAGTCATACGAATTCAGGGTTCCATGCCTGAGAAGTCATAGGGAATAGGGTTTAGAGGGGCAAAGAAAGGAAGCAATTCCTTGACTAATTTCCACCTGACGTCCTTGTTCTTCATTTTAAAAATTTTAAAAAGGACTCCCAGTAAGAATCCTCACCCCAGGCTTAATTTAATGTTAATCATTCCCTCTCCCCTCAAACAGCTCAGGCACTTTGCAAGAAAGCAGACCCGTTACACCCAGTCCAGCTCTGGCATAAATGTCCATACTGTACTACCTCAATGCGACTGCATGTATGGATAAAAGGGAAAAAATCAGACGACGTGGAGGGAATTATTTTAACTATTAATTTATTTGATTTGGGGAGGTGAAAAATGATTTCAGGAATCAAGTAAATATCTAACTGAATTATGGTGGGGAAACACAAGGCTCACTTTGCCAAGAAGGAGAACACAGTAACCTCTGCTACCAGAATTTCAGAAAATAGTGCCACCAGGCCAGCCTAGCTGTGTGGCTTTAAGGAAAGTGACAATACCTAATGCCGTCAATATCCTTATCTGTAAAGTGAAGAGATTAGGTCAGCTGACCTGAAGACCTCTAAACACCCTTGCACACTCCATTTCATCCCACCAGGCTCAACAATTAAAGGAGAAGTTCTACAGGGAAAGCCCTGTCCAGTCAGAAGCCACACTGAGAAATGAGGAATTTTTAGAAAAAGCCTCAAGGATCTCTGGCATCACTTCATTCAAACTCACCTTTCTGACATCTCTATTTGTAATAATAACGCTCTTGTCCTAGCTCAAAACCTTTGACTCTTCTTCCCTCTCAATCCTCACAGAGTCACCAGGTCCTTGGCTTTCTCCATTACAGAGTCTCTTCAGTGACCCTTCTCATTTTCACTGCCATCTCTGTATAAAGTACAAATTCAAAGAACTCAGGATCTTCCATCTGACCCTCTCCTACTTTTTCCACCTAATCTCCAACTACTCTCTGTGTGCAATCTGTCTGACAGATTGTCTCCTCACTGTACAGTATCTGCAACATCCAGCCAACATTCCTGCCACTGAACATTTATACCCACTGCTTCCCAGCTCAGAATGCTTCTTCCCAGTCCTAGCTCCCAGTCCAGAATGCAACAGCTTAGCTCAAGGACCTCTCTATGCAGGACAATGCTATAATACTTAGGGTCTGTACCACTTAACTTGGCACTTAGTAGGGTTGCCTTGTTTTGTTTTCTCTGTTACTTATAATATTTATCTCCAAAACTAAATTGGCAGCTACTTACTGGATGTCCCCAGACGCCAGACAATTGAGAAAGAAAAAGCTATTTTCAGTATCTCTAAAAGCCTAAAAGAAATTATATATTCATCTAAAGTTTGTCTACTCAGGTTACATATAACAGCAAGAGTCTCTGTTTTTGTCTGAAATTACATGACACTGAAGTAACACCAGTTACTTCATGCTAACTAAAGCTTTGATGGGCTTTGGTGACATTCAAAAAACAGGAAAATAAATTATTATTAAATAAGACTTGTTTTGAAAACTAAATCCTTGAGATTCATGGAGGTACATAAAAATAAAAATTAGCCTACTCAGTCTTTGTCATCCCATTGTCCAAACAAGTGATATAACCATAGTAAGTGCTTAAAAAAATATTCGCCAGCCTATGATTATTTTCAGCTTCCCTTAAGCCCCTCTCTCCTTCGCTGCAATTAAAATACTGGTCTTTTCTTTTTCATGCAAATAAGATCGTAGGAGTTTCCCCTTCTAATTTCAAATAAATTCTCGAGAATAAGATAAACAAGAATCACACAGCACTTCTTGAAGTTGGATTAGAAAAGTTTTTAGTGTTCCAAAAATAAATCCTCAAATCACAGTAAATTGCCTATGTTAGGTGGTCCTATATTATATTATTAAAGATGTTGAGAGAGTAAATTTTCCTTAACTGCAACCTTATCCAGATGAAAAAGTAGAAGCAGAACCAAGTTTGCAGAATGAGTACAAGTAAGAGTGAAAACTGATTTGCAATCTATCAATGGCCCCTTGTGTTTTGAAAATGTCACTGGCATGCTGAAGGGAGGCCTCAGGGCTCTGAAGTCTGGCCCAAACAATCGATAAATCACTACTCACAGCAAACCTTTATAATATTCTGGGATTTAAGAAGTATTAAACTGGCAGACTAAACAACAGTCACGCTTCATTTTATAGAGTGATTCTACCAGAAGCTATTGGTTACAGACTCTTGGAACTTTTCTCTTCTTCTCCTCAAAATGTGAGATGACTATTATAAGTATAGCCTTGGGGGAACTTCCAAATCCAGCCAAGATAAAGTAACAAGGACCATATTTACCCTCCCACGTAAACCAACAACAACAACGAAAAGGAGTCAAAATATATACAACAATAGTTTTCAAGATACTGAATATAAGGCAGTGAAGAAGAGTGATCCCTCAGAGACAGGAAATGAACAAGGTTTACCCCAGCTTATTACCTTTGGAGAACCTACAGGCCATGGCATAGGAAGAGGGAATTGCAGGAGGGCCCAGCAGATTCCAAGTTTCTACCAAACATTTAGGGAGGAAATGATACCAAATCTATATAAATATTCCAGAAAACTGAAGAGGAGGGAATACTTCCCAACTAATACCATGAGACCAGCATTACTCTAAAAGTTTTTTTAAAAAAAGATATCACAGGAAAAGAAAACTCCAAACCAATATCCCTCATAAACAGAGATGCAAAAATTGTACACAAAATTTTAGCAAGTTGTATCCAAAAATATATAAAAAGGATACTACACCATGACCAAGTGTGGTTGATCCCA
Source organism: Equus quagga (assembly GCF_021613505.1). Taxonomy (NCBI): domain Eukaryota; kingdom Metazoa; phylum Chordata; class Mammalia; order Perissodactyla; family Equidae; genus Equus; species Equus quagga. The sequence goes on along the minus strand of NC_060282.1, from coordinate 64,987,879 downwards.
AGAATGCAAGGTTGGTTTAACATTTAAAAATTAATCAATATAATTCACAATATTAACAAACTAATACAGAAAAACCATATGATTATCTCAATAGACACATAACTAGTGCTTGATGAAATCCAATTTCCATTCCTGATAAAAACTCTTGGGAAACTGGAAATAGAAGGGAACTGCCTCAGAAGGGGCATCTATAAAAATCTTACAGATAACATCACACTTAATGTTGAAAGACAACACTTTCTCCCTAAAATTAGGAAGAAAACAAGGATGGCAAACAACAATCAAAAATTGCAATTAAAAAATAATTTACAATAATATCAACAAATATTAAATACTTAGGAATAAATCTGACAAAAGATGTACGAAAACTCGACACTGGAAACTATAAAATGTTGTAAGAAATTAAAGGATAACTAAAAAAGTGGAGAGCCTATACCTTGTTTATGAGTTGGGAGACCCAAACTGTTAACTTGTTAATTCTCCCAAAGTAATCTATAGATTCACCATAATTCCAATCAAAATCTTATCAGGCTCTTTTGTAGAAACTGACAAGCTGACTCTAAAATTCATAAGGTGTGATAAGCAGAATCATGACCCTCTAGAGATGTCCATGTCCTAATCCTCAAAACCTATGAATATGTTACACTACATGACAAAGGGAATTAAGGTTGCAGATTGAATTAAGGTTGATAATCAGCTAACCTTAAAATAAGGAGATTACCCTGGACTATCTGGGCGATCCAAATATAATCAGAGGGTCTATAAAATGGGAAAGAGGACCAGAAAAAGAGATGACAACAGAAGCAGTGTTGAGAAGATGCTATGTTGCTGGCTTTGAAGATTGAAGAAGGGGGCCACAAGCCAAGGAATGCAGGCAGCCTCCAAGCGATGGGAAGGACAAGAAAACGAGTTCTCTCCTGAAGCCTCCAGAAAGAACACAGCCCTGCTGACAGTTTGATTTTAGCCCACTGAGACCCATGTTGGACTTCTAAACAGTGAACTATAAGATAATAAATTTCTGTTGTTTTAACCCACTATGTTGGTGGTGATTTGTTATGGCAGCGATAGAAAACTAATACATATGGAAATGCAAAGAAGCTAGAATAGTCAAAACAATATTTAAAAAGAAGAACAATGTTGAAAGACTTAAACTACCTGATATTTAAGACTTATTGTAAAGCTGTAGTAATCAAGACAATGTGGTATTGTCATAAAGCTAGATAAACAGATCATTAGAACGGAATAGACAAATAGAGCTTTGTGACCTTAGAGAAATTACCCCAAGTATCACAACCACTCAACAGTAGAGAGAGGACTTTAATCCAGGTCTTCAACTTTAGGTCCTGGGCTCTTTTCACTGTAACTGGCTTTCTCATCCAAGCTCATGTCTTTGATTTCTATCTCCACACAGTTGGCTACCATATACCTACCTGAAGCCTGACTTCTTTCCCAAGCTCCAGTTGCAAAGTTCCAACCACCTACTAAATGTCTTCCCCCTGAAAATGAATGAATTCATGGTTTTCCTTTCAAGCATGCTCTATAAATAGCACCACCGCTTACCCAGTCACCCAAGTTCAAAACCTTGGATTCTTCTTTGACTTCTCCCTAAATTTTCCCTCCCTTCCCTGTTTAGGTTCTCAGAGCCTTTGACAATTTTCTTAGGCTAGAATCTTTCCCTTTTTTCAACCCTCCCATCCCTCACCAGGCTAAGTGCTCATTATTCAGGTCAAGTTTAAATAGCTGCTCCTCAGAGAGGCCTCTCCTATCTAAAGTGGGCCTTCCTCTGTTATATCTATCATAACAGCTTGTTTATTTTCTTCATAACATTGAGCACAGTTTGCTCTTTTTTTCTCTGTTAACTATTCCGCTGTTCCCTACTGGAATGCAAGGTCCATAAAAGCAAAATAACATATCCACCTAGTTCACTATAGCAATTTCAGTGCCTGAGGCATATAATAATGGGGTACAAATCATTAAGTGAATGGACAGATTTCTTCAGTCCTTTCGAGTCTGCCTCCACGATCTCTGGCATTTGTCCCTTCTCCTTCACTCTCACGATCTAGGTCCATGCCTTCCTGTTGTGCTAACTTTTCTAATGGTCTCTCAGTCTCCTCTTTTCCTTTTCCTATCCATCTTGTAGAATGTTGCCTAAGCACAATCTAGTCATATAATTGTCTCTGTTCAAAAACCCATAATAATTGTATTGCAATCTCTATCAAAATTCCAACAGCCTTGTTTTGCAGAAATGGAAAAACTAATCCTCAAATCCATATCGAACTGCATGGGGCCCTATACAGCCAAAAGAATATTGAAAAGGAACAAGGTCTCACATTTCCTGATTTCAAAACTTACCACAAAGATACAGTAATCAAAATAATGTGGTACTAACAGAAGAATAAACCTATAGACAATTGGGATAGACTTAAGAGTCCATAAATAAACCCATACATCCATGGCCAACTCATTTTCAACAAAGGTGCCAAGATTATTCAATGGGGAAAGAATAGTCTCTTCACATGGTGCTTGGTCAACTGGGTATCTACATGCAAAAGAATGAAGTTGGACCCCTACCTCATACCACATAAAAAAATAAACTCAAGATGGATTGATGACCTAAATATAAGAGTTAAAACTAAAAAATTCTTAGACGGAAACTTAGGGATAAATCTTCATGACCTTGGATTTGGTAATGGATATGACACTGAAAACATGTGCAACAAAAAAACCCAGATAAATTAGACTTCACCAAAATTAAAAACTTTTGTGTGTCAAAGGACATTATCAAGAAAGCAGGAGCTGGCCCCGTGGCTGAGTGGTTAAGTTCATGCACTCCACTTTGGCCCAGGGTTTGCCGGTTCGGATGCTGGGTGCAGACCTGGTACCACTCATCAGCCATGCTGAGGTGGCGTCCCCCATAGAGGAACTAGAAGAATCTGCAACTAGGATATACAACTATGTACTGGGGGGCTCTGGGGAGGGAAAAAAAAGAAGATTGGCAACAGATGTTAGCTCAGGGCCAATATTCCTAACACAAAAAAAGAAAAAGTAAAAAGGCAACCTATGGAATGGGATATTTGCATTCATATTTGCAAATCATATACCTGATAAGAGTCTAGTATCCAGAATTTATAAAGAACTTGTACAACTCAACAATAAAAAGATAAATAACATAATTAAAAAGTGGGCAAAAGGGGCCAGCCCCATGGCCTAGTGGTTAAGTTCAGTGTGCTCCACTTCAGCAGCCCTGGTTCAGTTCCCAGCACAGACCTGCACCATTTGTCAACAGCCATCCTGTGGCGGTGACCCACATACAAAATAGAGGAAGACTGGCAACAGATGTTAGCTCAGGGCGAATCTTCCTCAGCAAAAAAGAAAAAAAAAAAAAAGGTGGGTTGAGGACTTAAATACACATTTCTCCAAAGAAGACAGATAAATGGACAAGAGTACATGAAAAGATGCTCCACATCATTATTCATTAGGGAAATGCAAATCAAAACCACAAAGAAATACCACTTTACATGCACTAGGATGGCAATAATCAAAAAAGTGGAAACCAAGTGTTGGTGAGGATGTGGAGAAATTGGAGTCCTTGTACATTGTTGGTAGGAATGCAAAATGCTGCAGCTGCTGTGAAAAACAGTTTGGCAGTTCCTCAAAATGTTAAACATAAAATTACCATATGACTCAGCAATTCCACACCTAGATATATACCAAGAAGAACTGAAAACAGGTACCCAAATAACTCATAAGGAGTAAAAGGGCACATGTGTATGGTGACGGATGGTGATTAGTATTTGGGTGGTGGACATGATGTAGTTTACACAGAAATTGAAATACAATGATGTACATCTGAAATTTATATAATGTTATAAACCAATGTTACCTCAAGAAAAAAAGTAAAAAAGAAAAATAAACCAAATACATGCACGTTAATAGCAACACTATTCACAGCAGCTAAAAGATGGAAACAATCAAATGTCCACCAACAGATGAATGGATATACAAATTGTGGTACATATAGTCAACGGAATATTATTCAGCCATTAAAAGGAATGAAGTACTGATGCATGCTGCAATGCAGATGAACCTCAAAAACATACTAAGTGAAGGAGGTCAGACATAAGAGGTCGCATCCTGTATGACTCCACTTACATAAAATATTCAGAATAGACAGATCCACAGAAAGAAAACCAGATGGCAGTTGCCAGGGGCTGGAGAGATGAGGGAATAACTGCTGAATGGGTATGGAGTTTAAGGCAGAGGTGATGAAAATGGTTGAAACTAGACAGAAGCGGTGGTTGCACAACATTTAAATGAACTAAATGTCACGGATTTGTTCACTTTAAAATGGTTAATTTTATGTTATGTGAATTTCACCTTAATTTTAAAAAAACACCACCTAAACAATATTCCACTGATGACTGCATAAGATCTTATCAATCTAACCTCCTAGATCCTCCATACTCTGACCATCATTTACCCCCCTTCCCCTTCCTGCATCCCACGCTCCAAGCAAAACAAGCCCTTTCCTTTACATGCCACACCCAGCCTCATTCCTCTACATATTTAAGTCTTGCTCATCTTCCAAGGCATTATTCAAATACAAACTCCTTCAAGAACTTTCTCTCATTCTTTTAGGGGGGAATACTCTCTTTCCTATAAGCTCCTATAAGTATTTTATCTGCACATTGTGTTTTCTACCTCAGAGTTATTTATTTATATTTACATGTCCTCTATTAGCCAATAACTGTCAGCAGGACCCATATGTGTTTCAAACTATTTTTCCCAGGGTCATTAGGATACTCTAACACGTAGCAGACACCTAAATATTGAAGGAAAAAGATTAGTGTAAAGTGAATTTCTGCATTTGAATCCTCTTGGCTTTCATTATAAAATTGGAGATGTGCTTTTCTGGGAATATATTTGACTCTAGTATGTCTAAAACCCTTTGAAAATAACATATAGATAATATTACAATTTCCTAATGAGGTAATCATAAAAATATTTCTGAACACTAACATAAAGTAACTAGAACTATTTGTATCCTTGACAGTAACAGCTAATGTTCTTAACAGTACGAGTCATAATAATAATAGCTAATAGTTATACACCACTTACGTGTCACACTCTCCAAGCTCTTTACACATATTGATCCTCACAATAAGCCTATGAGGCATGTACAGTTATTACCCCCGTGGTACGGGTGAAGAAACACCTACAAAGCCAAATAACTTGGCCCAGTGTCACTTAGCTAGTAACGGGGGGGACTGAGAGCAGAACCCAGGCACTTCAGTTCCAGAGTCCATGCTCTTCACTATACTATGCCGCCTCTCTGTAACAACAGCTTAACTGTGTATAATAAAACGACTTTGAAAGGTCAATGAGTTTCCAAGAGAACATTTCCTAATATTCCAGAGCAGGTTAATGTGAAACTTTCACTGTTTTCTCAGACTTTGTGTCTGGAATTTTGAGATGGCTGATAACTTTTAGAACTTGATTTCATTGTACTGAAGAAATTATATTGACTAAGAAACAGTGGAAGCAGGAACACAACATAAAGCACAATTAAACATAGAATAACAAATGAACTCCTAATAAAGGAACGCAAAAGTTGAAGTACAGCAATGGGACTATACACCAACTGAAATATAAAGAAGCCTGGAAATTTCACAAAGACTTCTGATAACTTAGTTTTTAAAATGTGATTTTCTGCATCTCAAATTCCAATATAACTCTTATATAAAACAGTGCTTATATATCTTTTGCTTAAATTCATATTGGTTTACATAAATATTAATGTTATAGTGAAGGGACCTAACTTCATAAAAAGCGAATTAGTGACCTATGATATAAGTACATTCAAGCCTCATAGAACAGTGGGCCAGAGAAAATAAAATTTAATAAACAACTTGGGGCCGGCCTGGTGGCGCAGCGGTTAAGTGTGCACGTTCCGCTCCAGTAGCCTGAGGTTCGCCAGTTCGGATCCCGGGTGTGGACATGGCACCGCTTGGCACGCCATGCTGACGTAGGCATCCCATATATAAAGTAGAGGAGGATGGGCACAGATGTTAGCTCAGGGCCAGTATTCCTCAGCGAAAAGAGGAGGATTGGCTGCAGTTAGCTCAGGGCTAATCTTCCTCAAAAAATAAATAAATAAATAAATAATAAAACAATAAATAAATTTGAAAAAAATTTAATAAACAACAATTAGAGGTTGCTCATCTTGGAGAGAAAACAAAATCTTTGAATTTGACATCCAGTTCAATCCTTTTTTCAACTTTCAAAAATCCATTCTTTTCTATTAATCTTATGTGTAGAAAATCATCTTATTAATGATGTGCTGAGAGTTTTATTTGACAGCGGAATTTGGAATAGGCCTTTGGGTTTAAATTTGTCTAAAATGATTTATATGTTATGGTCAGTAACTTTTAATCCATGATTAATTACCCATATTACTGTTAAAACTCTGTCTAATTCAGATTCCACTAATGGAGGCAGCGATTATAAGGATATTTTTCTGCATTCTTTTGTATGCTAAGGGGGAAATTATTTTCCACCATATTTTCATGATTCAATAGACTGTGTCATAAGTAGGTGAAGTTTTTTTGTTTTTTTTTCCAGTTTGGGTCCCAGCGCTCAGCACTAACAGCTTCATTTCTATGAATTTACTTTCTAATATTTTATTGTCGGTTCACCTCTTATCCAATTAAAACACTCTCAAGCTCTCTTCCTTTATAACTTTTCTCTATTCACACCAAATTTGCATCACAGTAACTAATATCTTTTAATACTGGAATGATAGAAACATAAAAAGAAGACAACAAAGTCATTTACATGATATCATGATTTACAGATTACTAATTATTGATTGAGCTAATGCCTCCTTTAATTGAAGACTACCATTTTATTTGGCAGAGTATAATGAAAATTCAGTTTAATTCAACAAGTCTTGATTACCCAATATGTACAGCGCTCTCTACTGGACTGCATGCACAGTACATTAAGTGTATAAAAATAAAACACTTTTAATTCCACCATCTACTGTTGATAGAACAAGAAATAAAGGTTATTAAGTACAGAAATTAGAGTAGCCAAAGGAGTGGATAAAGTGGTGACCTTACTACAGTGAGGGGAGGAGGGTATGCTAAGTGAGCTCAAGGCTCACGTGTTCTATTTGTATGTTCAAAGATAATGTACAAAGTCGACAAAAGTCAAGAAAGAAAGGTAGAAGTTTATTATTTAGAGATATGGAGGGAAATATAATAGGAACCAAAAGCAGAAAAGATTAAAAGTGGCTCTTTCTCAAAATTAAACAAACAGACCTAACTAAACTTATTAGAGAAATTATTTTAAGAGACTTCAAAACAAAATCTATTCCTAGTGGGATAAACTCTTAAGGACAAAAAGAACTGCAAAAATGTCTTAGACTCTATTCAAGTAATCACATTGTTGGTGAGAGTAGTATTATTCTGAGACCGTGTTTGTGTTGTGGAATAAAGAAACTGAGTAATTATCCTAGCGTCTTCAAGAACCAAGAATTCTGATGCAAGAGAAAGGAGATATAAATGAGATTAGGTTTAAACAACAACAAACTATAGTACTGAATTTCAGTTGAAAGTAACATTACAAATATGTTTATTTCACCTTTTTCTTTTTCCTAGCTCTGGCAGAAAAAAGGCCTAAAACCACTGACCATCCCAGTGAAATGGGCACCACCAGCACCTAGATAGTGGTCTCTCAATCTTTCCCACTAAAATGAACCAGGGCGCCTTGTAGGTCTGGGCTAGGAAATGTTCGAGATGGGCCTGGAATGTCTTAACTTCCTTACCTTTTGGTATGATACTAGAGTCAAGTCAAAGCTTCAGAAGCCAATTCAAAGAGTCAAGCAAAGATGAAAAAAATCGCGCATAAAAAAGAATAATGACTATGATGAATTGAAATGCATTGAATGTTAAATCCAGGAGTTTACAAAGATACTGAAAAATACAAAACAAACCTCCTGGATTGCCATTGAGTGACGCTAGGGAACTAACTCACTATTCTGAGAACTGGTAAATAAAGGGTAAGAATCAAACCTTTATCCTGCCTTTCCAATACACACCATGCCCCAAGGTAACCAAACAGTTGATGAGGAGAAGTTTGTCTTTACAGAAGAATTCCAGCTAACGAATAAAGAAGAATGGAAGAATAATACTACCTTTTTGCAACCCCTAATGCGTTAACGCATCTAGGCAATGATCATCAATGCTGTTCACTTTATAAAAGGAGAGCCAAGCAGACCTTTTTTGTGCCAGAGCTGGGAAATTTTATGCCTCCTGATGGAAGAATATACCAGCACTATGAAGCATTCTTGCCAAAAATTTTGAACCCAAATCTCATCAGGTTTCTAGCTCTAAGTTCCAATTTATAGGAAATACAGGGGTGAGAGGGATGTGAGAAATGACATTACAGGGATGTGATCAGCAAAATTTAGTGGGAAACTCTACAGAACAAATTATCTCATTTCTTCATTATATAAATTGTAAGGGAAGAAAGGAAGGCAAGAAACATACAGATTAAAAGACTTAAAAAAATATATCAGCTACCAATTGTAATATATGGATATTATTTGGATCTTGATTGGACTAAGCAAACTGAAAAAATTACAAGACAATTGGGGAAGTTTAAACATGACTGGATATCTGATGACATTAAGAAATCACTGGGGTTTTTAAGGTATGATGATGTAACTGTGTTATGTTTTTTAAAAGAGTTTATGTTTCAGAGATAATAACTGAAATATTTACGGATGAAATGACCTGATGTCTCACATTTGCTTCAAAATTATGTGTATGTGGGGGGGGGGTCTAGCTGAAATAAGATTTAGCCATAAGTTAGATAACTGTTGAAACTGGGTGACATGTTTATGGAGGTTAATTAGACTATTTTTGTATATGTTTGAAAATTTTCTATAATAAAAAGGGTTTTCCCCTTAAAACAGTGTTTACTTCAAAGGAACAGTGAGGTGAGAGACTGTTGCTTTTCATTTAAGCATTCCTGTACTATATTTTTATTTTTAGATACATGCATATATCTCATTTCTAAGAAAATAGTCCTATTAATGAGATAAGAAAACACATGTCACAAATCTAATCGGTGTATGATGATTTCATTCTGAACTGAATGGCATACACCAGCAGTTTTCAAAGTATAGTCTGTGGACCCCAGAAGGCCCTAAGACCCTTTTAGGGGGTCTGGGTGGTCAAACTATTTTCATAATAACACTAAGATGTTATCTGCCTTTTCGCTGTGTTGACATTTGCACTAAAGATGCAAAAACAATAGTGGCCAGAACTGCTGGTGCCCTGGGAGGAATCAGTGCAGTGGCATTGCAGTGCTGGCAACCGTCGTGTTCTTTACCATCACTCACTTGCACTTTAAAAAGAGAAAAAAGCCAATTCACTTAAGGATGTCTTTGACAAAATTACTAATTTTATTAGATCTTGGCCTTTGAGGACATTTCTTTTTAATATTCTGTGTGACAAAATGGGAAGTATGCCTAAGGCACTTCTGCTGAACACCAAAGTCAAATGATCGTCTGAAGGAAAAGCTCTTCTTTGCGTGATTGTTTGAGTTAAAAGCTGAACTAGCTGCTTTACATAGAAAACCATTTTCAGTCAAAAGGATGACTGACAAATGACGATATTTGCCAAACTTCAGTATTTGGCAGACATTTTCTTGAAAATAAACAAAGTAAGCCTGTCACATCAAGGAAAACAGCTCAATGTATTTGTTGGCAATAAGAAAATTCAAGCTCTCAAGTGAAATTTAGTTTTGGAAAATTTGTTTCTGCCACCATGAGCTTGACTGCTTCCCACCACTGAAAGATTTTTCTGATACACTCAGAGATATTAGCAAATGTGATTTCTAAAAATATTGTTAAATGAAATGTGTCAACATTTGGAAGATCTGCATAAATCGGCAAACCAATATTTTCTAAATGACTAATGCATAAAGTTACACAATCATGCATGCATCAAAGATGCATTCAAAATGTAAGATGACTGTGGTGGGTTGAATGGTGCCCTCCTGCCGAAAGAATCACCAGATGAGATCATCTGGATTATCCAGGTGAGCCCTAAATCCAACGACCAGTGTCCTTATAAGAGAGAGAAGAGGGGGCCGGCCTGGTGGCGTAGTGGTCAAGTTCACGTGCTCTGCTTTGGCGGTCCGGGGTTCCCAGGTACAGATCCCAGGCACAGACCTAGCACTGCTCATCAAGCCATGCTGTGGCAGCATCCCACATAAAATAGAGGAAGATTGGCATAAATACTAGCTCAGTGACAATTGTCTTCAATCAAAAAGAGTAAGACCGGCAACAGATGTTAGCTTTGGGCCAATCTTCATCACACATACACCCACACACACACAAGAGAGACAGAAGAGAAGACACAGAGGAAAAGGCCATGAGAAGATGGAGGCAGACAACTATCAGAAGTTGGAAGAGAAAGAAATGACTGTCTCCAGAATCACAGAGAGACTGTGGTCCTGCTGACACCTTGATTTCAGATTTCTAGCCTCTAGAACTGTGAGAGAATATATTTCTGCTGTTTTAATCCACCCACTTCGTGTTAATTTGTTATGGCAGCCCTGGGAAGCTAATACAACACCGAATGGATTTTAATGTAACTGAGTACAAAAGTTTATTAATATAGATTCAGAGTCCACATTGCATCTAATCTTTTTTTTTAAGATGGGCACCTGAGCTAACATCTGTTGCCAATCTTCTCTTCTTCTTCTTCTTCTTCTTCTTCTCCCCAAAGCCCCCCAGTACACAGTTGTATATTCTAGTTACGAGTGTCTCTGGTTGTGCTATGTGGGACGTCGCCTCAGCATGGCCTGATGAGCGGTGCCATATCCACGCCCAGGATCCGAACTGGTGACAGCCCAGGCAGCTGAAGCAGAGTGTGTGAACTTAACCACTCAGCCACGGGACCGGTCCTGCATGTAGTCTTTAAGATACTATCTGTACGATATATATGAAAGTTAAGAGAGCAAATGCTAAGAATTTTCATCACAAGGAAAAAAATTCTTTTTTCTTTTTCTTCTTATTGTGTCTATATGAGATGATGGATACTAACCAAACTTATTGTGGCAATCATTTTACAACATATTTAAGTCAAACCATTATGCTGAACCTCTTACTCTTACATAGTGATGTATGTCAATTATATCTGAATAAAACTGGACAGGGGCTGTCCTGGTGGCATAGTGATTAAGTTCACGTGCTACACTTCAGCGGCCCAGGGTTCATGGGTTTGGACCCCCGGCGCAGACCTGTATACCACTCATCAAGCCATACTGTGGTGGCATCCCACATACAAAATATAAGAAGATTGGCACAGATGTTAGCTCAGGGACAATCTTCCTCAAGCAGAAAGAGGAAGATTGGCAATAGATGTTAGCTCAGGACCAACCTTCCTCACCAAAAGAAAAAATAAATAATAAATAAATAAATAAACAAATTTAAACAATGGGGGGCTGGCCTGGTGGCATCATGGTTAAGTTTGCATGCTCTACTTTGGCGGCCCAGGCTTCACAGGTTTGGGTCCTGGGCGTGGACCTATAGACTGCTCGTTAAGGCATGCTGTGGTGGCATCCCACATACAATGTAGAGAAAAATTGGCACAGATATTAGCTCAGGGACAATTTTTGTCAAGCAAAAAGAAGAAGATTGGCCACAGATGTTACCTCAGGGCCAATCTTCCTCACCAAAGAAATAAATAAATAAAACTAAATAAAACTGGACAAAAATAGGAAACTACCCCTTGCCAAATCTTTGATATAGAATCGAAGAAGAATTGCCACAATTTTCTGAAAACCTTAAAGTTTCCCTGCTTTTTTCCACTACATATCTTTGTGAAGTATAATTTTTTTATATACCTCAATCAAAACAACATATTCTAACAGTTTGAATGCAGAAGCAGGTGTAAGGATACAGTTGTCCCCTATTAAGCCAAAAATTAAAGACATTTGCCAATATGTAAAATATTGCTAATCTTACTCTATTTTTGGTTTTGGGGAAAAAGTTATTTTTCATAAAAAAATAGGCTTTCATGTTAAAATGTAATGGGTATATTGTTTTAAATTTAAATAAATATCTTTTAAATTTCTCAGTTTTAACTTCTTACATAGTAAATATCAATAACCCAAATAAATACAAAGTCTTTGGGGGCCTCCATAATTTTTAAGAATGCAAGGAGTTCTGAGACCAAAAAGCTTGAGAACCACTGGTATACATAATCAGTAAAAGAGGACGACAAGTAGGGGCCTGAGGAGTCAGAAAGGTATCACGTACATAAGATTTTGGCTATTTTGAACCATGCATTGATTTTCATGGGCAGGAAGGCAGAGAAAGATCCTTCTGGGCAAAAGAACCACATGAGCATACAATGCACTTAGAAGCAGGTTTATGGATGACAAGGTCAGGGGAGACTGGGCCATCAATAAATACATAATTTTACATATCCAGATTATTATTATCTGTTCTGTGTGTGTGTGTGAGGAAGATTCGCCCTGAGCTAACAGTCATTGCCAATCTTCCTTTATTTTTTTCCTTGAGGAAGATTAGCCCTGAGCTAACCTCTGTGCCAATCATCCTCCACTTTGCATGTGAGATGCCTCCACAGCATGGCTGATGAGTGAAGTAGGTGTGCGCCTGGGATCCGAACCTGCAAACCCAAGCTGCCAAAGCAGAGGGGGGATCTTTAACCACTCAGCCACGGGGCTGGCCCCAAGGTTATTCTTCTCTTTTTAAAAGAGCAGATACATGACTCAATTTCAGGACTCTTTTTAAGTCTTTGGAAATACATAACTTGAAAAGATTTTTGGTTTTGTAAATGTGGATAACATGTTATTCTTCTCCTTATTCCTTGTGCTCCAAGTAGATGGAGTGAGTCCCTTTTAAATACTAAAACTAGCCAACCACAACCCCCTCTACGTCTTTATACATTCACTCCACCTAGAACACTCATACCTCTACTTTTTCTTGGTGTGTTAGTTAACTAGGGCTGCCGTAACAAAGTACCACAGGCTGGGCAGCTCAAACAACAGAAATTCATCTTCTCACAGTTCTGGAGGCTGGAAGTCTGTGCTCCAAAGTGGCTGCAGGGTTGGTTTCTCCTGAGTCTTCTCTCCTTGGCTTGTAGATGGCCATCTTCTCCCTGTGTCTTCACACGGTCTTCCCTCTGTGCGTGTGTATGTGTCTGTGTCTGTGTGTCCTAATTTCTTCTAAGGACAGCAGTCATGTTGGGTTAGGGCCCACCCCTAATGATCTTATTTAACCTTAATTATCTCTTTGAAGATCCTACCTTCAAATACAGTCACATTCTGAGACACTGGGGGTTAGGACTTCAACATATGAATTTGGAGGAAGACAATTTAGTCCATAAAATTGGCTAATTCCTACTCACCAACTGGGATTCAGCCTGAATAGCACTTCTTTGGGAAAGTTTTCTTTGACCCTGGACTTGGGTTAGGGCCCTTGTCATACTCACATAGCACCCAATACTTATCCTACATATCTTTTATCACACAAAGGTAATTAAACACTTGGTGTAATTGTTTTATGACTGTCTCTCCTGCCAAACCCTAAGCATCACAAGGGCAGGGACTGTGTCTGTCACGTTCATATTGGGTCCACAGGATTAATGATAGTGTCTGATACACTAGAGTCGCTCAGCGAGTGAGCGAGGGAAAGATGTATGATGTCACCACATTAGACAGTTTCATCGATGAAAGCTCCAGGTCTGCCACCTGCCGGGGAAGCATTCTGAACACTGAGGCAGCCGTCATCCACAAGAGACACACCAGCAAATCAGTAATCTTGGTGTAAAGTCTCATTGGCTTTTAACCCCACTGGAGCACTAGGTTAAGGGGGTAGGGACTTAACTCTAGTCCTGGCTCAATCATTAACCAGCAGTATAAAAATGAGGCAATGTTCCTTAACCGTGCATTTTCTCTCATTCCTCACCTGTAAATGCAGAAACTATCTAAAGTCAAAACTGGTCACAATTTAATTAGAAAATCCCGGATCTGTGAATATCCCAAACATATAAACCAACTCTAACCCATGTTGCTGGGGCCCTTTCTGCCCTTGATGGGAGGGTCACCCCAAGCTTTAACAGCCAATTCTGCTGAAGCTCTGGGAGTGCCACCTCCACACTTTTGAGGTTTTCTTTCAAGCCACAACAGGAGGTTGCTAACCAAACAGAGCTTCAAAGAGTCACTACCACTTCCCAAAGACTTAGGGCTCAGAGGGCAATTAGAGTTCAGGGGGTCATAACCACATTTGAAGTTTAGGGCCACTATTAACAATCTTGCAAATTAGTTAGGAGTTAGGAAATGATATCCATGACTTCTAGGGGAAAGTGCATTTGAATTCAAAAAACCAAAACACAAATGAATGGCTGGAATATTTCTGGAGTATGGAGAAGGTAGGATCATATTCTTTTCTTTTGAAGTTGGGAAAGTATGTAATGTGGGGAAAAGAAAAGTCTCAGCAATTTAGTGTCTTTAGTTGTTCTCTCCTATACATTGCCTAACTATATATCTTGACTACCCATGTGACTTTGGACAAGTTTCTACCTTAATTACTATCCCTCACCTGGGGATAATAATACCACAAGAAGTGGTTGTGACTGTCACATGAAGTCACATGTGGAAATGTCTTAAATGCAGAGGTACACAGTGAAGGGCTCTACAGAACTAACAGAATTGTAGCTCTGCCTCTTAGGAACTGTGTGACCCTGGGCGAGTTTTAACCTCTTTGTGCCTAGGTGTCCTCATCTGTAAAATGGAGAGAGTAATAGTATCTATCTCTTGTGGTTGCTGTGATAATTAAATGCGATAATGTTTGTAAGATACTTAGTGCTTGAAATAAAGGAAGCTCTCAGTAAGTGTTAGCTATTTCTTTTAATGCTTTGTAATTCTCAGAGCTTTTCCAATATCATGACATCTGATCATCTCAGAAACCTGTGATTTTCCCACTCTCTTCAAACTCCCCACCCTCTTTTTTTCTCTCTCTCCCTCAGCAATGCCCCAGTCCCACTGAAAACATAGAGGCCACCAGACTTTATCTCCCTCAACATCCCCCACATCCACAAAACACTGTGATAGAAGACCTGGGTTCCTTTCCCCAGGCCCTTTAGCAACTTCCCCTTCTCTTTCTAGAAGAAACAACTTGTGTTTTTCTAAAAACCACAGGCTGCATGCTCTCTCTGCCTGAATTTTTCTATCCCCCTAGTTTTTGTTGGGGTAACCCCTACTCTTTCTCTGGATTCATTTCACCTTCTCCTTGACAACTTCTTTCTGACCATCTTCTGGAAACTGGGGCGTGTAACCTTTTGTGTTCCCACAGCCCCTTAAATTTACTTCTATCCTAAATTAGCGTATTATATAACAATTTTCCTCTTTGCATGTCTATTTTTCACAACCTCAGAACCTAGCACAGAACCTAGTATGTAGGGTAACCAACTGCTCTTGTTTGCCTGGAACTGTCCTTTTTAACACTGAAAGTCCTGCTTACGCCAGGAAACCCCACAGTCCCGGGCAGTTGGTCGCCCTACTACACACTAAGTTTTACTAAATGAACAGCGTCCACATATGCTGTCTTCTCTTCCTCCTCAGCTGTTGGCTCTTCAACCCAGTGACATCAGCTTCCACCCCTGACCTCCCCAAACTGCTCTGGCACATAGCACGGGGCTCTCCTTATGGTCAAATCTACTGGACGTTTTACAGTCCCTCATAGATCAACCTCTCAGTAAATGATATTTAATAATCAGATATTATTCATATGATGTACCTGTTTTTTTCTTACAGTGAAGCAAGCCGGTATTAAAATATTCCCATTAAGTCTATGAGTATATGTGGAGTCAAAGCACCATCCCATGTGCTGTTTACATAGTTCGAAATGCCATGCCATACTTATGATCTCATTAAAATAATCACAAGACGTGATCAATGACTGCTAAATGTTTTCTGAATAAGAAGTTTCCAGAAGTCATGACTCACGGAATTAAAAAAACATTTGAAGCAATGAGAAAAGCAGTTCTCCTTTTTCATAAATCCAAACAAGAAAACAGAATGGCATTTTGGGAAGCTCATAATAAATGATTTTTCTTTTTCATTTAACTGCTGAAAATAGATGTATAAAAGTTACCTTTAAAAAAGAGCAAGTAAACAAGTTAAATTTATTGAGTATTTATTTTCAATCAAGGATCAGGTTTTAAAAAATATCTTAACAGTGGAGACTTTCTCTCAACCCTTCTTAACCCTAATATGAACCAACCCTTATCAAAGAAAAATTCCTGGGAATTGCTTGTTTACATATCCCTCTCTCGCACTGAACGCAAAGTTCTTTCAGGGGAGGATTGTACCTCGTTTCTTACTGCGTCTCTAGAACTTAGATAAACAGGTGCCTGGCCCAGGCAGGGGCAAAAATAAATGTCTTAAGTAGGGAGAAAGTGGGGAAGGGAGAAAATCTAAAAAGTGAGTAAATTTTAGATAATTGTAAAACAAGGCTTTTTTAGAAGAGAAGGCATTATATCAGAAATGCACATAAATTTCAATTGTAAAACATTTCCAGATATATACAAAAGAAAGTATTGGCAATAAACACTAATTGTAAAGTTGACAATTATGATAGCCATTATTGACTCCTCTTTTCTTGAATTTGTAGAATTTCTAATATCATGGTGAAAAACTAATTCAGCCTCTCACACTCCATCTCACATGCAGACAGTAGAAAATGCACTGAGCCTCAAAGGAGGCTGAATGAATAGAAAATTCCTTTTTTTGTCCCCAAATCAAGAAATCTGAAGGCAATTTTTTCACTTCTCATATTCAGAGATTTACACACACACACACTAAAAACTACTTTCAGGAAGTGGCTAATATTCAATTGTTCAATTGGATATACCAGGAGAGTCACCCTGTTTTGTATATATTCAATACAAGCCATTATTGTTAATATTATATTCTGATTCTTAAAATTGACTGACTATGTCTTTATCTCATATTTATATATCTATATCTCTACATCTCTATATAAACACACCTAAATAACCTGGAATCCCTCACTTCCAGACCTTTCTGAATAAATCAATTATCTCTAAATAATTTCAAAAGCAAACTATTTTTCCTAGAAAAATTGCTAAAATTGATACAAAATTATCAAACCACTGATTTGAAATAAATCATCTCAGTCTTAAATCCTCCTTAAATTAAAAAAAAGCAAATTGTATTTTTCATGAAATTCAGAAATTCAGCAATTGGTGTAACAATTCTGCTTTTGCTCATGTGCAACAAGGGACATGTACAAGAAGTCAATGCTTCTACTAGCCAAAAAATTAGCAATGATGCAAATGTCCATCAAGAGAAGAACAGATAACTAAATTGTGGGATAGGCATATAATGGAATATTATAGAGAAATGAAAATGAATGAACCACATCTGTACACATCAACATGGATGAATGTCACAACACTATGTTAAAAGTAAGTATCAGGATAAATTATTCCATTGTATAAGATTCAAAAAAAATTCAACACTTTATTGTTTAGGGATAAATACAAATGTTGCAAAAGCTAGTTTTACAAAAAGACAAAGGAATAATAAATACAAAGTTCTGTCATAGTTACTTGGGGGATGGAGGGAAAGGCACATGGAGAATATAATGTATTGCTAAAATTCTGTTTCTTAAACATAAATTTTATTTCTTAAACTTATTTCTTAAATTTCTTACATAAGTGTTTGTTTTATCGTTATTCTTTATACTATGAACATATGCTAGGAATATTCTCTTATATGTTTAATAATATGTTAAAAAAAGAGTGAATAGTTTACAAAAAATATTTTAAACAATTCAAATTGGAGTCCACTATATCCCTAGAATGTTAAACCTTTTACTTTTTAAATGAAAAAGTGTAAGCGGAGACTTTTAATAAAAAATGTGTCCATAAAGCTATGTAATATTCATCTTCGAAGTTTAGAGTAAGTCTTCCAAATGCAAGAAATAGCCCAGTAATAAAATAATTTTTTTATCAGATAAATCAAATTTTGCCCATTTTGTTATCAGTTGACCAAAGGTAGTTAATTTCAGAAAGTGCATTAAAGAACAATTTTCTGAACAATACAAAATGGATCCAACCCTTACTCCATATCTTCTTCACCATTCTCTCAGATGAGCATTCACACAACTAGAATATCCAGTGAGAGTTTCATTGGAAATAATTTAATAGCACAATCAGAAGTCCCTAATGGTCAACTCTGACATGACGGGTTTCAAATTGATGAGTCCACCATCTTTGTAAAAGTAACCCAGACAAACTGATGACAATAGTATGTAGGTAGTTTTCAAAATTAAAATTGATGAGCCTGTTCTTTCTACTTGTCAGAGTAGAGAGTTTATTGATCTCAATCTCAGTGGTGTAGAGGGAAATGCAAGTCAGGGCAGGACTGCATTGGTCCTGTGGGTCCCTAGAGACAGTAGGTATTAAGTCAGGTCCAGGAGGACTGTGATGCTGGTGATGCCAGTAACAACCCAGACAAGTCATGCCCCACAAGTAGGATGCGCCCAGCATATTTATAGTACATTAACATAAAAACGAAGAATCTATCAAGGCTTAACATATTTATAAATTCTCCTAGGTAATACCCAAAGCCTAAGCAGCTTGGCAAATAAAATATTTAACAAATTCGGAGCTCCCTCCAGCAACTCACTGTTGTTTTTATCAGTTGCTAATTCAGCACAGACAGGATCAACTCTTTAGAAAGCCCTGAGCATAAATAAATACTCTGTTAGTAGCAGTATCTTTTTGAATTTACTAAAACTATCTCCAAATTAAATCTTCTAAGAATTAGAAGAAAGGATCTGTATTAAAGAACTTTAGTTCTGACTCAGCAGAACATCCTGAGTAAGTAGGAGGGATGTGGGAGGAAAAGGCACTGTGCTAGATGCCTCACATATCTCAATAGAACCAGCAACGTTTATGGAGCCAAGCCCTGGGCTAGGGACCTCACATGCATTCCCTCATGTAATCCCATGTAATAGAAACCCTATGACCCCATTTAACAGATGCAGAAAATGAAACATTAAGTAACTTGTTCAAATTTGCATAGCAATCAGTGGTGCTGGAATTCAAGCCTAGGCCTGTCCAACACTAACACTTGTGTTCTACCTGCCATGCTATGCTGTAAAGCACACTGCATTAATTTTTAATAAAGACTTAGCAAATCAAACAGATTTTTAAAAATTAAATTGCTAAGTGGCTACAAGTTTAAAAGATAAGAGGCTTTTTAGCTTTATACTAAAATGGCACACACGTCAAAGAATTTTAGAATAACATATAACACTATTCTTCCATAACATGGCACCATACCCGATCTCAGTCTTCTCCAGCTTTCTTACTAGTCTAGACCTGGACTTCCCAAAACAGGCATTCTGTACTATTTGCTCAAAAAACTGTATGGCTCTTTAAACTACTTGAAGATAGTCTTTTATTTGTAAGCAATTACTCTGTTAAGAAATTTTACTCAAGTTACTGAAATGGAAAAACTATAGTCATATGTTCAAAACGAAAAAGAACATTAAAATGAGGTTAGGGAATAAAACAGTCTATTTTAAAAGTAAACTCCACACCTTAATATCAGGAGAACTAAAAACTTTCACAAAGCCACATTCAGTATGTGTCATATTATGAATGGTCTCCTGATGTCATACTCTGGATACTTCAATTGGCCATGAGAGACCAATAAACACTGGCCTGTCAAAATCTAAAGTCATAAAGGGAAAAAAACCTTGTTTTTTTAAAATGGGAAACCATAAAAGGTAATTTCAAATCAATATAGCATTCTCTCTATGCCCTCTGGAAAACGGCATGCCAACTAATACTTACACAAGGATTTCATCTTCAAAAATGCATTAACATTGATTAATTAGGTCTCAACAGCCCTGTGTAGGAGAAACATTAGCATATTCCTTCCAATTTTAATGATGTACATGGAGAAACTTGTGAATTGAAAAGTTCAGGAAAAGATTGCTTCTTTTTTTTTATTTAATTTGTTTTGAGGAAGATAAGCCCTGAGCTAACATCTGCCGCTAATTCTCCTCTTTTTGCTGAGGAAGACTGGCCCTGAGCTAACATCCGTGCCCATCTTCCTCTGCTTCATACGTGGGACGCCTGCCACAGCATGGCTTGCCAAACAGTGCGCAGGTCTGCACCTGGGATCCGAACTGGCAAACCCCGGGCCGCTGAAGCAGAACGTGCGAACTTAACCACTGTGCCACCAGGCTGGCCCAGGATTTCTTATTTTAAAATGTTGATATTAAAGATGTTTCACCCCTTTCTCTCAGAATTCACCCCAAAACAAGAGGAAAAACGCAAAACATAACACAATCTCCATACTATACGAAGACAAAGCCTATGGAGGAGTGGGAAATGGACAGAGTGGTAGCAGGTGAAACCTGAGGGCCTGCAAAAGGGACAGTAGGCAGGAACAAGCTGAACGAACATGCAGATTCAGAGAAAAAGCCTAGGACTTGGTGCACAAGGCAAGAGATGTCCTGTAGAAAACAGCTGCTGTTGCTGAAATCTGTGATGGCCCCCATCAAAAAATCTGGTTCACCTCTAGCAAGTTCCACTCAGTTTTTAATGTATTCTTTTAGTGTCTCACAGCAGGCACTTAAAGGACCAAAGTAAAAACAAGATATGAAACAAACAAACTAGAATACATAAAAACAGGAAATAGAATACTAGGAATAGACAAAAGTTTTTACCTACCAAAAAAAAAAAATACCTTCATAGAAACAGAAGATAGAAGCATGAAACAAGAACAAGATGTTTTTTAAAAATAAAATAATTTAAAAAGCACAATCAGAGAATAGGAAAGAGCTCACAGAAAGTAACAACAACAGCTAAAAACAAAAAGTTCAATAGCAAGGTTAGACGATAAAGTTGAGAGATTCTTGTAGAAAGTAGAACAAAAACACCAAGAGATATACAACAAGAAAAAAACACTAAGAAAATTAGGGGACCAATCCACAAGAACAAACACACAACTAACTGAAGACGTAGAAAGAGAAAATATTGAGGATGAAATTATCAAAGAATTTTCCTGAGACATGAACAACATAAATTTCAGATTGAAAAGGCACATGCTTACCTGGCACGATAGCTGAAGAGAGGACCTCATAAGGCAGATCGTTGTAATATCTCAGAGGAGAAGGTCTAAAAAGAAGATCTTAAGAGCTTCCACAGAGGAAGAAAGAGGTCACATACAAAAGTTCAGGAATAAGATTGGCACAGCTTCTTTTTTTTTTTTAAGATTGGCACCTGAGCTAACAACCGTTGCCAATCTTCCTTTTTTTTTTTTCTTTCTACTTTTTCTTCCCAAATCCCCCCCGGAACATAGTTGTATATTTTAGTTGTGGGTCCTTCCAGTTGTGGTACGTGGGATGCCGCCTCAACGTGGCCTGATGAGCGGTGCCACGTCCGCGTCCAGGATCTGAACCAGCAAAACCCTGTGCCACCGTAGCAGAGAGGGCAATAGTAACCACTCGGCCACGGGGCTGGCCCCTGGCACAGCTTCTTAATTGCAACAGTGGAAACTAGAAGACAATGGGGCAATGGCTTTAAAAGTCTGAGGGAAAACTATTTTCAACCAGAGTTCTATAGCCAGCCAAATTATCACTCAAACATGAAGGTAGAATACAGGCATTTTCAGATAACATCAGGTTGAAAAAATTACCTCCCATGTACTCTTTCTCAGGAAGCTACTGGACCACGTGCTCTACCAAAATAACAGAATAAGCCAAAAAAGAAGCAGCAAGGGATCCCACCCAGGTAAGAGGCACAGAGAATTCACAGAATTATAGCTGTGCAGCAGCAGTCCAGATTGGAACCAGAGAACAGAGGACTGTTAAAGGAAGTTTTCCAGAGCGGGAAAAGGAACTGGGAGATTCCAATCCACGAGACTGAACCGTGTGGGAAATCTGTGACAACGCCGTTTCAGGGTTTAGGAAGAGTTAGAGACAAGTTCAAAGAAAATCACTTTTGATGAACAAAACACCCTAGATACTATATGAAGTGGAGAGGATGGAATATTTAGAGCTTGAGTGAGAAGTCTGTGTCCTAAAGTAACATACAATCTAACTGGGCAGCTAATCCAGTTGGATGGATATGATATGAACCAGTGTTTTTCGAACTTTTCTGACCAAGACTTACAGTAAGAAATATTTCTTACATGATCAGTCAGCACACTCATATATATCTATAACTGCAACGAAAGTACATGGAACAATATTACCTCTTTTTATGTACAACATATTTTAATATTTTCTATTCTGGTCTATTTTATTCCAGGTTTTTAAATGCTGGTCGCAAGCCACTAAACTGACTTCAAACGTCACTAATGGGGTGCAGCCCACATTTTTTAAGACAAAAGACTCTGGTATGTTTTATTAAAAAGGAAACACTTCTAGAGTAGAGAATTGGAGGAGCAGGAAGGATAGCAAGAAAATCAGAGACTTGATAAAGTATTTGAACTGAGCTTTCAAGAAAGGATCATAGTTTGACAGGCAGTGAAAGGGAAGAAAGCTATTCCAGGTAAAGGGAAGGTAAGTAAAGACTCAGAAGCAGGAAAACACAGGGTGTGCTAAAGGTATGGTAGAGAAAAGGGTAAGTCTGGATGAAGGAGAGGAGTAGAAAATAGAGGTAGAGAGGTAGGCGGTAGAGACTAACCACGAAAGACTTGACAACTATGCTAAGGAGTCCGATGTTATTCTAACAGCAATGGAAATCCAAGGAGTGGATCCAAGGAAATGTTCCAAGTGGAGGGGGCCAGGGGAGGTGCACTAGCAAACTGCAGTGATGTGTACACGATCTCAATATGATATATTAATTTTATATGCATAAAAATTACATGAATTAAAAACAACATAACATTTGACTAGAAGCTGAGTGTCAGCGAAACAACAGAAGCTTATTTTATTCATTCTGATCTTTTTTTCCTCCTGAAACTTTCAAGAAAGAAAGAAATACATTGATTTGAACAATTTAGACCCTGTAGGAAAGAGCAAGTCCCTGGTAGGACAAAGAGATATCCTTTCTTTTCTTTCATGATCTACTACAGTGACACAAATCGCTCCTTGTTCCTGACATCCAGGCTTAAGAAATTTCTCTCAATTTCTTGAGGGTACCAGGCTGTCTCCCCACTAGGCTTTGGCACTTGCAGTTCCTGTAACGCACAGCCCATCAACTGCCATCAAGCTAGATGTCACTGAGCCTGAGAAGCCTTCCCTGATTCCACAGCTGGATTAGGTGCCCTTGCTATGGGCTCCTGGGCCACTTGCCCTGTCCTAGCACTTTTTAGCCTGGATTATAATTGTTAATTTGTCTTCACAGTTAGACCAGAATCTCCATGAGGGCAGAGGTTATGTTGATTTTGATTATCACCTAAGCCCACCCACTGGTAAAGTGCCTAACCCGTAGTGAGCACTCAATAAATATTTGATGAACACAAGGTTTTTGTTTAGTGTACCAACATATAACTTTAAAGTTTATACTCTGATGCTAAAGCCAAGATTTGAACAATGGAAATCTGCTCTAAGTAAAAACAATCCTTACTCCTGCCTACTCTGCCCGGTAAGTAAACTGATCTAACTGCACAGACTGATTCTGCAGAACTGCTGCCCAAAGTTAGGCTGAATAGGCAAGATGGGGTGAGGAGTTTGGACTTGAATTAATAAAGAGCAATTGTAGGTTAAGAAAGGTCGGCATGCAATTAAAATAGAGCTTTAAGAAGATTAGTCTCTTCTGGTATGCAGGACAGAATGGGGGGAATTCTTTCCTCCAATGTTTTTAGCCATTTTTTAAGGTGTAAGCAGACGACCAGACTAACATGAGCAATCAACCACAAAGGTTCAGTTTGCACAGATGGAGTTTAGTATTCATTAGCTAAAAAATATTTTTTGAGGTTCTGCTACATTCTATGAGCTGTGCTATGTTACAGTCAAATAACTTCATATTCTGTAACCTGACATTTAATGAAATGGATAAAAATTGTTGAGAGTTGAGCCACAGTAATGTCAGCATTCTGGTACAGTAAATGGAGTCTATGATGCTTAAGTACAAACAGGAAAAAGTCGACATAAAATGTCTGAACTTAATAGTATTTTCATAGAACCAAATCACATTTTTCTTATTCTTGTCTTACTTTGTTAGTGCTCTTGTATCAATAAATAATTTTAATGACAACTATGACTCCCACCCCTGGAAATAATCAGAAGCCCTGTTGAAGGTGTCCCAGGGTACCCAAGACTTCCTCATGGGCTGCAAGAGATAATTCCAACACAGTACTGTATTAGGACAGAAGAATCCAGAGTTTACAGCGGAAGCACAGGGGAGAGGCAAGTGGTTCAGTTTTGGGAGGCAGTGTAGGCAGAAAATGAAGCTTAGGGAAGATGTCCTAAAGAAGGTGGCTCTTGAGCTCACTAATGACAGTTATACAAGTCAGTGAACAATAGAGGGACAGTATTCCAAGCACACAGGGGTGAATTAGCATAATGTGTGTGGAAGTAATTACTATTATTGGAGCTGAGAGCATGAGCCTGGAAATGCCAGTAGATAAATAGAGGTCAGAAGATCACAAAGAGCCTGACAGGCCACGTTAAGGACCTTGGACTTGATATTACAAGAAATGAAGAAGGTACTTACACACAGGAATGACAATGGTCAGACACAGAACAGATGCGACAGATTTGAGAAATATTTAGGAGGTAAAATCAGAAGGACTTTGTAAATGATAGGATGTAGACAGTAAGGGAGAAAAGTCTAGAATGCTCCTCAGGTTTCTGGGTAGGTGGTAAAGAGGGAAAATAAAAAGAAGATGAAACTGTTGAAATGTGGGGGTGGGGCATCAGGAAGCGGGGGGTAAAGAAGATATATTTTGTTTTGCACATGTTGAATTTGAACCACCTGTATTGTAGCACTATGTGAAGCTAGTTATCTGGTAGTAAGCAATTGGACACATCAGTCTGAAGGACAAAGGATAAAGGTCAGAATAGGAACCGTGGATTTGGAAGTCATCCGCACAAGATGCGTGTAAAAGAGGAAGAATAACTCTAATTGCCCATAGAGAGCTAGCGTAACCTAAAAAAGGCAATGGGCTAAAGTCAGACACCTGGGCACACAACATCAGGGGAACGGGGTTATCACCCTAATGCTTAGGTCAGGAATCATCTCTAAAGAATCCTGACTGCTAATCTCCAGATCTCCTCCGTTACAGCTCTTTATTACTTAATGAAGGAAAAGTTGTGGTATAGATCTTTCCCTGAGTTATTAACAAAAGAAAGTTAAGGCCATAAAATTTTATCTATTAAGAATATCATTAATTACTGACATTTATTGAGCACCTACTATATCACAAGCACTGTGTTAAGTGTTTTACGAGTATTATTTATCTTAAACTTAATAACAACCCTATGAGTTCTGTCCTATTACCACGCCTATTCTACAGGTGAAGAAACTAATTTATAAGTGATGGACGAACCACTATTTAAACTATGGTCCAGGTAAATTCTGTTAGTATAATCTCTCACAGGAGCTGAAAATAGAGAATACGTCACCAGAGGCAACCTGCTACTTCTATACATAATATTGCCTGTCAATGACATTCGTTCCACTTGTGACCATTTTATAATATAAATTTTATAGAAGTATTCTGTTTTTACATATGATTACACTAAAGTTTGAATAAAGGTTCTATTAAATGCCACAGTCCAAAGACTCAGTCTGCTTTAATTATAAGAGAGAAATATTAAAATTGAAACCTGAGTGGTAAACTTTGACGACAGACATTAAAATAGAAGAAAATTGCTTTTTAAGCTCAAAATGTGACGTCTGTAGTTAACGTCCTCAGATGAAATGAGAAGGTGCTCCTTGCTTTTTCACCTGTAAAAATAAGTCTGAAAGTCAATACTGTCCACTAGGATAGGGTTAGATCTGGTGGGTCCTAGAAAGGCTTAAGAACAAAGAGCTTAAGAGCTGACCAGGGTAATAAAGAATTATCCAACAAATAGTCCTTAACATAATCACTTACCCAGAAACCTTCTCCAAGTGATCCAAGCTCTATATTTTAATGATTAGAAAGTACGTGAGAAGAGAGTTCCATTAAACATATACACCATCCTTTTCATTAAGGATTTGGGAAATCTGTCATTTTTAAGAGAGCTATTCACCCAATAGACCCTTCTACTTCTGTACATACTTACACAATAAACCATAATGACTCATAACCACCATCCGTTACCTAAATTAGTGTTTCGCAACTTGTTTTCCACTTTTCCCTCCTTTAAAAACTGAACTTAAGGCAATGTACACAGAATTATGATAAATAAACTTTAATAGTAAGATTTTAATATTTAAAAAAGGAAAAACCCATAATACATTTGGATAGGTTGCCTCCTGGTTTCTATGAAACCTCAAACTGATATTTAAAGTATATTCTTTTAATAGAGGTGGAAAAAATTGTTTCGGTTCTCATAATTTTAACAATTTTAAAATAAGGTATACTACTGTGAATTGTGATTTAGATTAATAAATATATGTATTTGGTCTTCGTCCATTTCTGCTACAAAGCTCCTAAAATCCTTGGAATTTCCTAAGTGATAAGAGGGATAAAGATGAAATAGGTGTCTTTTGTTATTCACTTAATAAGCCTCTTTCAATCACACCTGAGTTTCTAAGTTTATGTTATAATCAGGTGACTTTTGGAAAGCCTCTGGGTAATTTAAGGATGGGGTAGTTGCCAGGGGAACCAATCTGATTAGATTAGACGTTTAGAACTTTCAACTCTACCCTACCCCCACCTTGAGGGAGGGGAGAAAGGCTGGAGGTTGAATCACTCACCAATGGCCAAGGATTTAATCAATCATACCTACATAATGAAACCTCCATTAAAAACCCAAAGGATGAGGTTCAGGGAGCTTCTGAGCTGGTGCACATGGAGGTGTGGGGAGAGTGGTGCACCATCAAAAGAGGGCGTGGACGCTCCCTCGTCCCTTCCCATATACGTTGCTCTATGCATATCTTCCATCTGGCTATTCCTGAGTTATATCCTTTTATAATAAACTGTAATCTAGTACATAAACTGTTTTTCTGAGTTCTGTGAGCTCCTCTAGCAAATTAATGGAATTGGAGGAGGAAGTTGTGGGAAACTGATTTACAGTCTGTGGTTCAGAAGCACGGATAACAACCTGGACTTACGATTGGCAGCTGGTGGGGGACAAGTGCAGTTATACAGAACTGAGCCCTTAACCTGTGGGATCTCCAGGTAGACAGTGTCAGAGCTGAGTTAAGTTGTAGTATACCCAGCTGGTGTCTCAGAATTGCCCGGTGTGGGAAAAACTACCAAGACATTTGGTGACCAGAATAGAGAAGTGTTCAGAGTATTGCGTGTAGTGTAAAGGAAAATGAGAGAGTTTCTTCCTTTACAACGGCATGAATATGATTCCATCAGCGTTATTTGTGGCCAGACACTGGCTTCCCTTAAAAACAAAGATGACCAACCACAGTGATTCATTCTCTAACAGTCACACCATACATCGACATTTCAAAATGGTCAAAAGGCTCCTAAAATTTAGATCATCGTCAATTTTTACTAGAATCACACAAAGCCAGAAAACAAATACATCAAAAAGCAGCGACAGGTTCTCCAACAGCTTTGCATGATCTGAGCCACACTTCCAACATGCTTTTCACTGTGATTCCTGCAGTGAATTCCACGAGTACATTTTAGAACTTTTGCAAGTTAAGTTAGAAGTACTTGTTCACCTCAATTCATCTCTGGTGAATGGCTGTGCGGAACTCCAAATTTAAGTACAACCGCATTACTGTTCTCTGATTAGTTGTAGAATAATTCGTGGATTCATGGCAATGCCAGGCTAAATGACACTATGAAGAAACCCTTTGTTTTCAAATAAATCAGTGGTTGGCTTTAGATAATGCTATAAAGAATCTTATTAATGCAGTGTACCCTAGTAAAAATTGTAAAAGTTGAGAACAACTAAAACTTCCACCTCTATTAAAAGAATAATCTTTATTTAAAGCTTTTTTTTTCTACATGAATTTAACAGAACTACAGAATTTTAGAAGTGGAAGGAACTTTGAATAGTTTACAAAGAAAATCAAGTCACTTGCTAAGCATCACTTAGCAAATTTAACACTATAACCTGGGCCTTCTAAATTCCCTAGCCAAGGCTGTTAAATACTATAGGATATTATGGACAGGTTAATATCAGCCAACATTTATCAAGTGCCTACTTTGTGCCCTTCATTATGCCAAGTATTTCCACATCTATCATCTCTTCCCTAAGTCAGCTCCTAAGATTCACTCCTTTGGACAGCCAGTGTTGCCAAGAGAGAACACTGCTACACGATCTAAATGGAAAGAGGTAATTCAATTATTGTAATAGCTACACTCCTGATGAAGATGTGTTCCAACAACATACTTCACTCTCATAAATTTCCCCCCCCAAAGGTAGATACAGATTTAGAAAGCCTAGGAATGCATTTCTGGGTACTGGCCTCTTTGCCAAGGACCTATAAAAACTTCTGCAGCTACCCCTCCTCCTTCACCCACTTCTTTACTTTTTCCACTATCACGTTCTTTTTGATTCTTCTGTAGCTGCTGTTTGTTCTCCAATCTATACTTTCTCCTGAACTTCCATCCCTTTGATAATCTAGCCATCTAGATAAGTTAGAAATGATGTAGAATTTCTCCTCTACATTCTGACCCATACCCTTATAGTTACCTAAGCCAAATGGCCTTCCAAAATGGTCACTGTTAGATGACAGGATTTATTAAATGAGAGATCACTCTAATTACAAATACAGTTTTAAAAAAACACTAAAATGTGGGTATTCGCTTTTTAATAATTTCAAAACAACAGTCTGTTTTGTTTTTAAAATACAGAATAATTTCTATGTGTGTTCCAAGGCCAAGTCAAATTATACTGTCTTCACAAACACACGGTGCTAAAATATCCAAATATTTTTAGTTGAGAAAAAGAATGTACTGATATTCCTATGTTGATACATTTTAAAGTGTCTCTACTAACTGGATCACACATGGCTTTTCTATCACTGCGAATCTGGAAATGTGTATTTCATAGAATTCTTACAGGTGCAGATCAAATAACCTTACCATGAAAAACAAGGAAAAAAATTTAACCATTTCCTAATTCTGGTTAGCATGAAGATGTGGTGCTGTTTGTTACATTGTTTGAAGCTGTCATCTCAACCACACATTAGCAAATAAACTTTCAATTCCTAACAAATAAGTTATCAAATAGGAATGTTAATTTATTTGAGATGAATGTCAATACTGTTTGAGAAAACATTCTAGTGCACTTTGCTAGCATATCCTATCACATAGACACAAAAGAATCGTGGACCTGAGAAAAGAACACTGAACTTAAGTTACATTTAAATTTTAATATTCAAAAGTAATGAAAGTAAATAATCTTCTTTCTTTTTTTTTTTTTTGAGGAAGATTAGTCCTGAGCTAACATCGGCTGCCCATGCTCCTCTTCTTGCTGAGGAAGACTGGCCCTGAGTTAACATCTGTGCCCATCTTCCTCTACTTTATATGTGGGATGCCTGCCACAGCATGGCTTGACAAGCGGTGCCATGTCCACACATGGGATCTGAACTGGCAAACCCTGGGCCACCAAAGCAGAATGTGTGAACTTCACCGCTGCACCACCAGGCCGGCCCCAATAATTTTCAAATTTAATTTTGTTTAAATAGCCCGCTAAAACAACATTATAAGTTTGCATTTGAGTCTTTTATCTTGATAGTAAGTTTTCATATTTATATTAATACGAAACATTAAAATAATACTTTAAAAGTATTAAGTGGAACAGCTAGACAAAAGATCAACAAGGAAGGAGAAGACATGAACAACACTATAAACCAGCTAGAGCTAACAGCCATGTACAGAACATTCCTCCCAAGAAGAACAAAACATACATTCTCTCATGTCCACACAAAATATTCTCTAGGATAGCTTATATGGTAGGCCACTAGAAGGCCTCATTACTTGAAAAGGATGGTAATCATACAAAGTTATGTTCTCAGAAAACAACGGATTTAAATTAGAAAGCAATAACAAAAGGACATTGGGTAAATTCACAAATATGTGCAGACTACACAACATATTGTTAAGTAACCAATGGGTCAAAGAAGAAATCACAAGAGAAATTAGGAAATACTTTCAGACAAATGAAAATGAAAACACAATATACCAAAACTTCTAGAATTCAGCTAATGTAATGTTTGGAGGGAATTTTATAGCTGTGAATGCCTGTATTAAACTAACAGCCTAAACTTCTACCTTAAGAAACTAGAAAAAGAAGAGCAAGCTAAACCTAAAGCAAGCAGATGGAATAAAGTAATAATGACTAGAGCAGAAATCAATGAAATAGAGAACAGAAAAACAATATAGAAAATCAATGCAACCAAAAGATGGTTCTTTGGAAAAAATCAACAAAATTGGTAAATCTTTAGCTAGACTGATTAAGAAGAAAAGAGAAGACTCTTCACTAAAATAAGGAATGAAAGAGAGAACACCACTACCAAACTCACAAAAGTAAAAGAGAAATTTAAGAGAATACTTTGGACAATTGTACACCAACAAATTAGATAACCTAGATGAAACAGGCAAATTTATAGGAAGAAAAAAATTACCAAAACTAACACAAGAAGAAATAGAAACTATCTGAACATACATATAACAAGATATTGAATTAGTAAACAAAACAAAACAAACAAAGAAACAAAACTTCCTAGAAAGAAAAGCCCAGGTCCAGATAGCTTCACTGGGGAATTCTACCAAATGTTTAAAGAATTCTTCACAAATAATTCACTAAATCTTCCCCCTTAAAAAAATAAAAATTAAAAAAAAAGGAAAAAACTTATTCAATAAGGCCAGTATTATCCTGATACCAACACCAAATAAAGGTACCACACACACAAAAAGAAAATTATACATCAACACAGGTGCAAAAATCCTCAACAAAATACTAGCAAACCAAATCCAGCAACATATAAAAAGGATTATATACTATGACCAAATGCTATTTATCCCAGGAATGAAAAGTTGGCTTAACATCTGAAAAGCAATCAATGTAATACACTGTATTAATAGAATAAAAGATAAAAACCACATAATCATCTCAATAGATGCAGAAAAGGAATTTAACAAAATCTAACACCCTTTAATGATAAAAACACAAAAACTAGGAATACAAGAGAATTTCCCCAAGCTAATAAAGAGCATCTACAAAAAATCTACAGCTAACACCACATGCAATGGTGAAAGACTGAATGCTCTTCCCCCGAGATCAGGAATAAGACCAGGATATGAGCTCTCTTCACTTGTATTCAACATTGTACTGAAGGTTCTGGCCAGAGCAACTGGGCAAGAAAAAAAAATTATAAAAGGCATTCAGATTCATAAGGAAGAAGCAGAACTATCTCTATATGCAGACGATATGATCTTGTATATAGAAAATCCTAATGAATCCACCAAAAAACTATTCAAACTAATAAATAAGTTCAGCAAGATTGAAGAATAGAAGATTAATATTCAAAAATCAATTGTACTAATATGTCAATTATATCTTAATAAAAAATCAATTGTATCTCTAAATAGCAGCAATGAGCAGACATTAAATGAATTAAGGAAAGAATTCCATTTTAAAAAGCATCAAAAAGAATAAAACACCTAGGAACAAATTTTAACAAAAGAAGCATAAGACTTATACACTGAAAACTACAAAATATTGTTGAAAGAAATTATAGAAGACCTTAATAAATGGAAAAACAACTCTTGTCGATGGACCTGAAGACTAGTCATCATTAAGATGGCAATACTCTCCAAATTGATCTATAGATTCAATGCAATTCCTATCAAAATTTCAGTTGCCATTTTTTCATAAATTGACAAAATGATCCTAAAATTCAGATGGAAATGAAATAGACCCAAAATAGACCAATCTTGAAAAAGAAGAACAAAGCTGGAGGTCTCAAACTTCCTGATTTCAAAACTTACTACAAAGCCATGCTAAGCTAATTAAGACAGTGTGACCTTAAGATAGATAAATCAATAAACCAGAATTGAAAGTACAGAAATAAACCTTTACACTTACAGTCAATTGTCTTTTGACATGGATGCCAAGATAATCCAATGGAGAACGAACACTCTTTTCAACCATTGGTCCTGGGACAACTGGATATCCACATGCAAAAGAATGAAGTTGGACCCTTATGTCACACCATAAACAAAAATTAACTCAAAGTAGATCATAGATCTAAAAGTAAGAGCTAAAACTATAAAGCTCTTAGAAGAAAACACAATAGTAAATCTCTGTAACCTTGGGTTAGGCAATAATTTCTTAGATGATAACGACACCAAAAGCACAGGTGACAAAAGAAAAAACAAATTGGACTTCATCAAAATAAAAACTTTTGTGCTTCAAGGGAAATCATAAAGAAAATGAAAAAGAAAACCCGCAGAATGGAAGAAATATTTGTAAATCATATATCTAGTAAGTAATGTGCATCCAGAATATATAAAGAACTCCTACAATTCAACAAAAAAGACAAATATCCCAATGAAAAAATGGGCAAAGTATCTGAATAGACATTTGTCCAAAGAAGATATACCAATGGTCAATAAGCACATGAAAGATACTCCACACTACTAGCAATTAGGGAAATGCAAACCAAAACCACAACAAGATACCACTTCACACCCACTAAAGCGATCAAAATCAAAAAAACAGACAAGTGTTAGTGGGGATGTGGAGAAATTTGAACCCTCACACATTACTGGTGCGATTGTAAAACACTGCAAACACTGGAAAACTGGCAATTCCTCAAAAAGTTAAACACTTACCACAAGACCTAGCAGCAATTCTGCTCCTAGGTATAGACCCAAGAGAAATAAAAACATATATCCACAGAAAAACTTGCATATGGATATTCATAGCAGCATTATTCATAATTTCCAAATAGTGGAAATAACCCAAATATACATTAACAGATGAATGAATAAGGAAAATATGGTATACTGATACAATGGAAAACTTTTCAGCAATAAAAAAAAAATGAAGTACCACATGCTATCATGCGAATGAACCTTAAAAACATTATGCTAAATGAAATAAACCAGTCATAAAAGACCACATACTATATGATTCCATTTCTTATGAAATATCCAGAACAGGCAAATCTATATAGAGAAAAAGTAAACTCATGGTTGCCAAGGGCTGGGGGATGAGAGTTACTGCTAAATGAGTCTAGGGTTTCTTTTGGGGATGATGAAAATGTTCTGAAAATAGATAGTGACAATGGCTGCACAACTCTGGGACTAAACCACTGAACTTTACACTTTAAAAGGTGAATTTAATGGCATGTGAATTAAGTCTCAATAAAGCTGTGTTTAGTTGTCTTTTTTTTTTAAGCATTAAGTGTTAAGAGACTCTGGAGTATGCTATGAGTTTATTCTGCCCTCTCCATTCACTATCCATGACCTTTTTAAACTTCTCTAATCATTTGACTTTCCTTAGTATCTTTCTCAACATCTTTGCCCAGAACATAAATACATTTTATTAGATAACAGAATCACGGGAACTCGGACCTAAAATGTTCTTTCATTCTTACTTGGTTAACAAGAGCTCATCCCAGTATGTGCCAAGATACACCATATATCTGCATTAGCTAATATCTAACAAAAATCAACAAAATGTTGGATTGTACCTGCTGACTGCTCTATTTCCAAGGATTAATATAAGTGGTGCTAGTTATCATCATTAAGGGCTTTTAGAATATGACAACAGCATTTGTTAGAGTTGGCAAAGTTCACTGGACACAGGTTGCTAACAGTCGGAGTCTGACAGCTCTACAGATAACACAAGACATTCAAATTCTGTAGGTTCAGAATTTAACACATTCAGTAATTAAACTTAGAATTTTAAGTCCTTTTCTATTAGGCAAGAAATATATGATATTTAACCCAATTTCAGTCAGCTTTCTTCTTGAAATATGGCAGTAGTTTCTAAATTAAAACATTAATATAAATACCAGAATAAGAAAGTAAAAATTAAAAGCCAGTTTTCACACTCATTTATCCAGTGCCTCATCAGCAGATGGGCATCTGAGTTATCTGTGAATCAATTCCGTGTGTTCTTTCTGACGAGGGGCTTGAGAGTGGGCCTTTACCAACCCTTCTCAGAGGCTCAGGGCCCTCCCGGTAGATCCAGGTAGACCTGTTCATCAGCCCTGCCCCGTGTTGGCCACACACAGCTACCTTCAAGACCTCACTAAACCCCGATTTTCTCATCTGTAAAATAAAACTACCCACCTACCCCACAGAGTTATTATGAGAAGTTAATAAAATAAAGTCTCTAAACTATCCAGCACATGGTAGGTACTCAATAAATATTAGTTGCTTTCTCTTTGCTCTCCACAGAGTAAAATACAGGTCACAAATGACAAAAACTACAAAAATCCTGATGAAAGAAACTATTTGGTTTAACATGTACTGAAAATAGCAGAATTATCTAAACGCTAAAAGAAAACCAAGCTTTATTTTCTAAAAGCACCAAACTCAGTTAATCCTAAGTAGGTAAATTATAACCATGATGATAAGATAGAAGACACCATGGGGAAAAAAATCAACTAACTTTGTACTAATTGTGCTGGTATTGTCTAACAGTTTTATTAGGAAGCAAGCGAATATCCAGTCAGCAGAATACCGCAGATAATTTCAATCAAACAGCTCTTCCAATAAGCCAACAATTACTCAAGGTTTGGCCGTACTTGCAGTTATCAGAATTTCCTAAGGGAAGCTTCATAATGAATCTTAGTCACAGCACTTGAGCGCGCTGACGGGGAACGAGGCCAGGTCAGGATGCGGCAAAACACTACTAGTCCTTTGAGACTAGACTACACATGCATTTTTTTTTTTAAGATTGGCACCTGAGCTAACATCTGTTGCCAACCTTTTTTCTTCTTCTTCTTCTTCTTCTTCTCCCCAAAGCCCCCCAGTACATAGTTGTATATGCCAGCTCTAAGGCCCTCTGGCTGTGCTATGTGGGACGCTGCCTCAACATGGCCTGAGAGCCCTGCCATGTCTGCACCCAGGATCTGAACCTGTGAAACCCAGGCCGCTGAAGGGGAGAGCGCGAACTTAACCACTCGGCCACAGGGCCGGCCCCTGCACATGCATTCTTAAAAAAGGACTTAAAACAACGACTTTTCTAAACACATATGGAAAAGGAACAACAGAATACACAGATCTATTTTTTAAAAGCTAGGGAATCCAAAGACATATTTAAAACAATGTTTACAATAGGTTACATATTCATCTGGTTCAAAAACCAAGAAAATAAAAAGAGAAGTCCACTTCCCATCCAGTCCTCCTCACCCAGTCCCAAATAGATAAACACTGCTAGTTTATGTATCCTCCCAGAGTCTCTGTACACTTATGCAAACACATCAAAAACATATAATTTTTTCCTTGTTTTTCTACACAGAGGTAGCAATTCACAAACATCTTTCTGCATCTCAAAGGCAAATTTTTAATCCTAAAATGTCCAATGAAAGTAACTAATAATTCAATGGGACAGGGACTTTTGTTCACACTTGAGTGGACTTTTAAAGGAGGAACAGAAATAAATGATGTTAATGTTAGTGGGAATCAGAAATAAAGGAAACCTAAAGAGGAAGACAAAATTCAAAGGGAAAAGGGGTCATAGTCTTATAAATCTCTTTAAAACTTTTCTCTGCTAAAACATTGGAATGTCTTACCTTTCATTAATTTAAAAAAAATCATTCCCTTACAGACAAAAAATAGATAAGATAAACTAAATAGTCAAGGGGGCGGGGCGGCGAGGTAAAAGGAGATCAATTAGAAAAGAGAGAAAAGTACTTATGTTGAACTGACCAAAACGTCAACTATGCACAACTATGTACACCCAGAACTACAAAACTAAGAGCCATGTTTTAAAATTGTAGCAAAGTCTTAACTTCTGAATGTTTATTAACAGGAGTCCCAGCTCAAATAAGCAAATAATATGGTACTCTCGTGTTTAAGCCATCATCAATTTTAGTACCATGTTGTTTGGAGGCTGAAAAAAAACGTCTCTTCAAAACCTTTCTCATTAATGTTCGTGAAAAAACAGGCCTTTGCTCCCAGCGTAGTTTAAGCAGCTGTTGGCTCGGTGCGGAGCTCCTCATGCTGTCTGCCGAAGCACCTTCGCAGGTGAGCTGAAGCCGGTGTGAAGTCAGCCCCGTGGGCCTCATCCCCCAGCTCTACCTCCCGTGAGAGTCTCCAGCCGCAAGGCAACCGAACGTTCCTGCAACCAGTACTGCCGCTTCTCCAGCCCCAAGGATGGAAGGCTGATCCATTTTTCTCACCAACGCATATCTCTGCTAATGAAAATGTGGCAGGAAAGGGTTTGGAACCCTAACATACCACTCTCAAAGACTGCTAAGCTTTGGTCTAAGATAGTCTTCTCAGTCTTCAACTTACTTAAAAACAAAGAGGTAAACGAAATATCTAGAATTTCGGATGTATTTTCTGAAGAGAACCGTGGTCTTACCTAGGAGTTAGCTTTGAAGAACAAAACACTCTCTATTCAATGCATAATATGGCTGACATCTTCGATAGGAAAACAAAAAGCAGCACAAAACAATGCAATTGCAATGACGTGATCCAAAAAAAATTATAAATAGTTTTAAATTTTATTGTATATGCCAATACTTAAGGAAAAACAGCTTATTTAGAGAAGAGGAGGTGGGTGGAGACTTCTGCGGAAATTTTGAAAGCAATTACTGGGTATTCTCAAGGGCTTTGAAGGTTGAAACCACTAGTTCTTTTTAATGTCTACCTTTCCTCCTAAACTAAAAGCTTTCCTTTTCTTTATTAAAGGCTTTTTCTTAACTGTATCACCATGATTAGTATCTTTTCTGCTCAAGACCAAAATGAAGACAGTGGGAGAGAGAAAGGACAGGGAGAAATTTTCTTAAAGCAAAAGCTGGAAAAAGAGGAAAAAAGAACACGGTCAAAAGGGGACTAAATTCTCAGAACGGTGGTAAGGCTGCAAAAGGACATAGGAGGAAAGTGTAGGCGACAGCTTGTGCACATGCGCAGTGGGAGAAGAAACAGGGGGTGGAGAGTTGTTAGCCCTGTCTGGAAAAACTGGTGGCGTTAGTAACTGAGGAGTTGTATGCACAAAATTATACTAAGTGTTACTAACTCTGAGACAGCCTCTAATCTAATAGGATCACAAGAAACATCAAGGCCACCTATTCCTACCATTGGTGGGAGCTTTGTCAAACCAATTACTTCAAACAATGTACTTATCTTAGGAAATTATTTCAAAACATGTAAAGTTTAGCTGTTCTAATTTTTAATGAATTCAACACTTTTTCCTTGGTTCGAGTCTATTATTTCTGCTGCTTCTTTAGTGATCACAATCAATCATATGTGAGTATTCTATCACTGCTCTTCTTAAATATCGTGTACTTTAGCTGTACTTAAAATATAAATATACACTGACCTCCAGTAGAAGAATATATGCTTTATGCTGATTTGGATGGAGTTGTCAGTCCATCCACACACCGTCACCTCACTCCCTTTTATGAGCAGTAGTATAAATTTCCAAGAGTATTATCCAGGTTTGGGGAATGGCAGGTGGCCAGGAAACACAGTAAAATAACTGGTTCAAAGGTGCATGGAATCTATGACGTTGGTTGGCTACATAAACATGATTCTCTAACCAACAAAGCAAGCCTGTATAAGAGAAAAATTTTTTAATGGCATTGAAAATATGGATATGCACACACAAATAAAAGTTTAGAAAGATACACTCTAAAATGCTAAGTGACTATTGAGTGGTAGGTTTACCGGTGATTCTTATTTTCTCTTTTTCTCCTTTTAATTTTTCTTAAAAAATGTATTACTTTGGTGACTTAATATATTTTAAAAGATACAAAAGAGTAAACATACAAATATAGAAAATGGATACATTATTAACTATAAACTGGAATTCCATGCAGCTGTCAAAACTAATGATGTCGATCTACAGATGTCAATGATAAAGTGTTAAATAAAAAATACAAGAACAAATTGTGTAGAATGATTCCTATTTTTTAAAACCTCCATGTACGTTTACAGATACGCAAATTTAAATAAGCATGGGAAAAGATCTAGACAGATATAAAAACTTAGCAGTGGTTATCTTTGTGGGTAAGATTAGAATGGAGAGGACTTAGTTCACACGCTTCTCAACTGCTTGAATTTAAAGGCATGCATGCCTTCATAATTAAAAATAATGCTTAGAAAATATAAGAGACAAACTAAAATAAAAATAGGAAAAAAGTGATGTACAGTGTTTTCTTGAGAAACTAAGGATATGATTCCTGTATTCCCTTGTAGCTAGTCCTATGTATAATATACGTGTACATTGGATTATATAGTCTATACACTGGTCTTATATATATGTTTGCATGTGTGGATGCTGAGTTGGAAACCAGATCACTTTAAGTTAACTTTAATCTATTTTTATTTTTTAATTTTATTTTTAAAGATTGGCACCTGAGCTAACAACTGTTGCCAATCTTCTTTCTGCTTTTTCTCCTCAAATCCCCCCGGTACATAGTTGTATATTTTAGTTGTGGGTCTTTCTAGTTGTGGCATGTGGGACAGCACCTCAGCATGGCCTAATCAGCAGTGCCATGTCTGCGCCAAGGATCTGAACTGGGAAACCCTGGGCCCCCGAAGTAGAACATGCACACTTAACCGCTGCGCCACCGGGCCAGCCCCAGTGTCATTTATTTAAAATCACAAAACAGGGGCCAGCCCAAGGCCGAGTGGCTAAGTTCTCATGCTCTCCGTTGGTGGCCCTGGGTTCCCTGGTTCAGATCCTGGGCGCAGACCTGCACACCACTCCTCAAGTCGTGCTATGGCAGCATCCCACACAGAAGAACTAGAATGACCTACAACTAGGATATACAACTATGTACTGGGGCTTTGGGGAGAAAAAATAAATAAAAAGAGGAAGATTGGCAACAGTTGTTAGCTCAGAGCCAATCTTCTTCACCAAAAAAACAAAACAGTGAAAAGAATGACATTATTATTTCAACATTATAGGCATTCCCCAAAAAGAGTAAGCCTTTAAAAAGATACCAAATCCAGACCTTTACTCAGCCAAAAGCCTGTCAAATCATCCCTACTGTGAAGTTAAAAGCCACCAAACCAGCTCTCTACATTTTAATTATCTCCAAGCAAACTCATTTCGTGGCCTGAAGAAACAGCTACCTATAATGACACTTCTGCACTTGGTAGCACAAAGGAACTCTGCCCGCCAATATCATATGTCAATAGATGTTTCTAATCCTTCCCGGACTTTCTTTGATCCCATATAGGTCTTCCCCACATTTATGCACCGGTTGGGGGAGGCACAGCAGCTCTCTGCATGAATTCTCCGTCATGAGATCTCACTAACATCTTTTCTTTCACCCACACACCTCCTATGTTCCATTTTACGCATGTATTATCAATCTCTTACCCTACAACAATTCCCCTTATAAATCACCCTTCTCTCACTCATCTCCCACTTCCACCAAAGAAAAACAGATTTTGGTTTTGAAAAATAGAAGAAATAGTGACTGCAAGGAGACAAACTAAGGCAGGTTTCCCAGACCTGCGGGAAATAGGAAAGGCCCTGAGAAATTGGACAAGGGCAAGGATATGGTACACTGCCCTAATTCCCTTTGAAAACTCTCTGGCTCGGCTGCAGACAGGGTTCAAACCATAAAATT
The DNA here is from genome assembly GCF_021613505.1 of Equus quagga. Taxonomy (NCBI): domain Eukaryota; kingdom Metazoa; phylum Chordata; class Mammalia; order Perissodactyla; family Equidae; genus Equus; species Equus quagga. Next base: position 64,947,950 of record NC_060282.1, on the reverse strand, counting down.
TTACTGGTTGATGCTCTGAATTGGCCCTCAACATCTGATTTCCATGTTGTCTTCCTCGGCAATGACAATGAACTCAAAGTCAGTATTGAGTTAAAATTACTTTGACATGAATTACAAGATGTGGAATTAGCACCTCTTAGGTTTTCCTTTTTCCTCCATGAAATAGAAAAAAAAAGTGAAATGAGAACAAAGACTTCACCATAAGGAATAGAATAGGTAAAGGAAAACAGACAGCGGAGTCCCTTAAAATAATGTGGGAGCTGTTTCTGTCAGGAATAACATGTTACATAATTTGAGTTTCATGAATCAGCAGTTTAGTCAGTAATTTACATGAATTAAAAAAAAGGAGAGAAAAAACATGAGGATTGGAAAAGGTAAAGTGGTTTCCGAAACAAGGCAGGTTTCAAGAGTATTTTATTCCACCCACACACAGAAGAACGTTGACAGGCAGATGACTCAGTCTGGCTTCATTAAGGGTTTCTTACCACTTAATATCCCTCATGGGAAAGGCCACCCCATCTCTCATTTCTCCCTGAAAGTCCTTCTCAATACCTCCCACTAGGTAGTGGCCATATTTTCCTCTCTAATTGAAGGTTATCCGTCTGGAGGTCACATACTTTAGGATACAGAGGGTTATGCTTGAAGGATATAAATAGTTGAGGGGTTTTTGTTTTTCAAAAAAAAGACCCTTTATACTACAGTAATTGCAACATTTCAAAAAACACAGTAGTGATGTCAGACACTTAAAAAAACACCCCTATGTTCATTGTGTTTGAGTTTGATCATAAATCTAAGTTGCTTAACTGAGTTCATTCACATTGAAAACCTGTAGTGATTTGTCGTCCTTAACATAGACCTTAATGAGTAGGGAGAGACAAGAAAGCTGTCAACACAAATATTAAGACCATGTGTGCAATCCAAGCATTCTCAAAATCAGAGAAAAAAAGCAGGATGTTTGAAAGAGAAAAAAAATAAGCAACCTATTTGCTTTTTCAAAAAACCAGAGATGCTAAATCCTAAGAAATTAGGCTAAAAGGCATTCTCATCTCTTTTGTAGAAAATATGTTGTATCAGATACTGTTTGAAATAAGAGAGAGACACTGGTTTCGGCCTGGAAATCTCAGGTACAAATCAATTATGGTACTTGAGAGGCATAATGTTTTAAAACAGCAAGAAATCTGAAGGCATTTGGAGTCATTCATTTCACAAATGTTTATTACAGGCTGGTACATGCCAGGCACTGTGCACACACCTGCTCTCTATTCAGGCCATGCCCAGCAATCCTGGCTAAAGCACTATAACATTTCCATGCCTCAGTTTCCTCATCTGTAAAAACAGTACTGAAAAATGGCCACCAACCTTACAAAGTCTTTCTGAAGAGCACACGAGTATGTCTGGAAGCACTCTGTAAACCATGAAAGTGTTAGTTTGGCTGAATTGAATTCGTGAATGCCACTAATGTCTGTTGCACCATCAATTACATGAGAGGAAAGTGAGCCTTCTTGCTTCCAGGAGACACTCCATAATCCTATTAAATAAAGCCTAGAGTCTCATTTAATCATCTCCCTGGAAATTTAAATATATGAAAGACAGAGAAAGAGAAAGCTAGAAAGAGAAAGAAAGCTAGTACGACATGCAGATTTTGACATTAGATTCATAATAGCTACAATGACAAGAACCAAGTCTATTTTATTCACCGTTTTGGGTCTTTATCAATCTGGCCATTAGGCCAAGGCATTCATTTGAAAAGGGCATTTTATTCTGGAAAAATATCCTCTCTATATATCTGCAAATCACAAAATGGACACCTGCAAGGTTGACCCATCAACTCAATGTTACTAACAGAAAATGGCAGTAAGATTGCAAAGCATATGTTATATGAATGTGTACAAATAATAACCTTCTATTTTATAGTACATTTCAAGTTCAATCGGACCCTCAAATCTAAACTACAGTCATATCAATTGTCAAACAGATTAGGAACAAAGCTCATTTTAAAAACAAAATTAGGCTCAATGAAGTGGCAGTTGAAGAAATGGGGAAGTTCTGGTCTCTCCAGAGTTAGCAAACTACCACCCGATGAGAAGAACCATCTTACGGAAGATGCTGGGGATCTGGCCAAAGATCTGCAAGGAAGAAGTCTCATTCCCCAGCTCCAGACTCCTTTCCCCCAGGGAGTGGAGGGCTGGCGGCTTCTCTCACAGCAGTGGTAGCCAAGCGGGCCAGCAGGCACACCCAGTCCTAAAATATGCCTGAAACTTCCTCTAATGTTTCCAGCTCTTGCAGTGACAGTCAGGGAACCGAAGTATGCACAGCCTCTTTATTGCTAGAACCGCTATAATTTAATATTGAGCTAATAATTTGAGTTAATATTTATAAAGCACTTAGAAAGAGCCCAGCACATAGTAATAGCTATCTAAGTTTTCATTGAATAAATAAGGCACTTTCCAGATTGGTTGGGTGAATTCTTAACCTAGTGACAAAGTACAGAATCAAAATACACAGCAATCTAAATTTTTTTTTACCTTGATAAAGATTTAGGAACTGTAGTGCTCTGTATTTATTCCCACATTTCAAGTGTACCCTATATAGTCTCTTGTGCAGGTCTAAAATTATACTCATGGTTCAGAAATCAATGTGCACAATTAAATAATGAAAGAGTTCAAGTTTCAAGAGATGAATTCTCTTTCCTCTCTCTCCAAGTAACCACCACTAAAAATGACAAACTCTAAAAATCTCAAAGCACTCCTAGATGTACAGCCGAATGCTAAAAGTGTGGGAATAAACAGAGACAAATTCACTTGAAAAGAGACGGAAAGGGTTCAAATCACAAGAGAACTTAAGGGATAGCAATGGCATTAAAGTCTCAAGACACCAGGTCCGCTGACAACAGGTTGATTCCCGTGCCCTCCACTCCCGAGGCCTCCTCCATCCCTGATCCTCGCAGGTGACCCGCAGCCACTTTCGACCTCAGGTTGGGGTCTCCCTCCCTCCCCGTTCCCAGCTCCTCTTCGCTCTGAAGGTGCGCACGGGTTAACACTGTCGGTCCACCGACACCACTCGGGCGTTTAGGAATCAAAAAGCAGAATCTGAATCCACCACGGGGAGACAAAGACCACAAACTCTGAGTCGGGTGCTGAGGCGAGGGTATTGCTTTTCCCCTTCCGACCAACTCGGAGGTTTCCGGGCGGAGGTGCGGAGAGCTGCCAGGGGACCCGGGAAAGTCACGTTTGCTCCGTGGAGCGGCGGCAGTCGAGGCCCGTGCACCCCCCGCCGCGCCCCATCTCACCCGCCCGGGGACCTCGGGCTGCGGTCCGGACGCGCGCGGCCCCTGCCGCCCGCCCCCGCCGTGGGTCGCCGCGGCCCCACACCTACCCGGCTCCGCGGGGCTCCTCCCGGCGCGGCGGGCGCGGAGCCGAGCGCACCCGCGCTTCCTCCTTCCCGGCAGGGCCGCCGGGCGCCGGCGTTTCCTCCCTGACGCGTCACGGCGGCAGGCGGCTCCTCCCGCGGAGGGCGCGGGCGGCCCGGAGACCGGCGGCGGGCAGTGCGCGGGGAAGGCGCCCGCCGCGGAAGCCGGCTGTCCGGCCTCTTCCCGGGGGACCCCTCCGATCCCGGGCCGCAGCGCGAAGGCCGGCCCGCCTCTCCGTGTGCGCGAAGCTCAGGGACGCCGGGGGTCCTGTCTGGAGGCTCAGACTCCCCGGCGTTTCGCGCTGCTCAGTGTTAGCGACCTCTGCCCGGGGCCCGAGAGCCGCTTGGGCCAAGGCGCCCGGGGCCGGCCAGTGAAGACGACCCTGGTGTGGGCAAGGAGCAGGAGCGCTGGACCGCCGGAGGGATCAGCGTCGCCCGAGGAATGGCCTGGCGGACATGTGGCTGGGGGTCACCTGGAAACTCAAGAGAAGTGAAATAAGTATCCAGATAATTCAGGGGAACAGCTATGCTTCATTTAGCATTGTTTGAACAGCTTTCTACTTTTTTCATCAGCAGAGTTTTGGCCTTTGGGTTTATAGATAGGAGAGAGCTTTCACAAATTGGCAGATCTGTGTACAGAGAAATTTCCTTTCCATGCATCTTTTTAGGTTTACTAACTTTATTTATTTATTGCATTCCCATTAATCTCCAAGTCAGCACACTTTACAGCTTCCTCTTACTCTTTCTTATTCTTTAAATATAGAAGTTGCGTTTTTGACTCCCGTTTCTCTATTTTTTTCCAGATAGGATAAAGAGAGGTACAGAAGGTGAATGGAGAACTAAGAATTATATGATTCAATGGGTGTGGAGTAAAGTGGTCAAGATTTTGAAGCAGAGTGTTTTGTTTTGTTTGTTTTTTGCCGCACAACACTACTGTAATTTAAATTTTATCAGATATCACTTGAAGATAGACTCAAACAACTATTTAAAGATTCCTATATGCGTAACGTGCTTCAGATTTTGAGGCAATTGTCTGCTGTACACCATCTGATTCCAGAGAATTTGCTACAAATCTATGAACAAGTAAACTTCCAGAGGTAAGTAGAGGAACTGGGATTTATATGTGGCTTCCCTAAATTCAGGGAACATTTCCTTATATTTTAAAATGATAGTCAAAAATTTAGCTCACAGGTAAAGGTAAGAATATTCATGTTTAATGTCAATTACCACAGTATGGCCTTCTCCTTCTGAAAGAAAATGGTTTGTGAATCCCATATTTTTATACTTCAAAACATAATAATCCTACAGATCTTTCTAAACAATGGTTCTCTGTGGCATATGGAAGTAGATATAAAATGCAGTAGACACAAATCAACACATTGCCAATGGTCCTTTATACATTTTCACTGTGATCCACACACAAAGCAATACACACAATAAGGCACAGAGAATTTCCTTCCTTGTAACAAAATCAACAAGTGGTCAGTGTCTCTCTTAATTAAAGCCATATTCACAGTGCTGAAAAATTCCTCAGACAAAAGGAAGTTTTGTGTCAATGAACTCCAAGTGGAATGACATCATTCTCGTTTTAGAGACAAATACCTGGCTATCAGCACATTTCAACCTTTGTTTCTTTTTTTTTTTTTAAACTAACGTCTGGGAACCATTACATTTCCAAGATAAATTTGTCCTCCGGCTGTGAAGAACACGCATATACACACACACACGCCACTTCCCACAGATATGAACACAAGCTTTGGAAGAGGTCAGACCCAGGTTTAAATTCTGGCTCTGTCACTTTCTACTTTCTGCAAATTATTTCACCTCTCGAGTACTGGATTCATCAATAACAAGAGGATGATAATAGTACTTTTCCCTCCTCAGTAAAACAGAGATAATAATAGTGCTTATCTCATGAAATTGAGGATTAAATTAACTTGTAGAATACTGGAACATAGTATCAATTGACTGCTATTGTCATCATCATTATTATTACCTATAACAGGTAGAAAAATGCCAATATTTTATATTTCATTTGTACTAGTATAAGGAATGATCAAATTTTAGAGTTTTGGGTTTTTTTGTAGAAGTCCTAAAAGTTAACAGGAAAAAAATCATAAAAGAAATACTAAGATATCGTTATGTTCAGAATTTTAGAAAATTGGCCTGGCCGTACTATAAATTGTTGATCCCAATATTAAAACAAAAAAACTACCTAACCAGGTAATACAATGTTTTCTTCTAGACAGTATATTCCAATGAGATAAGTGCTTGGTTGTCATCCTCCATTTTTCAAAACGGAAAACCTTTTCTCTAAAATAGTGCCTGATATGGAACCATATGACTTGTCATATAATGATAGGATCCTCTGTTATTTGTAGTTCTTTTATTGTAACTTTCGAGGAGTTAAGGAGCATAACAATACAAGAAATATAACTTCTCTTAGGGAGAAAAATTGACAAATGGCAGCCACAGGACCTGAATAACTTCTGTTGATAAGCCAGCTGGTAATGGAAGTGAGGGCAAATATTTGTTAGAATATTTGTTTTATAGCAGATAAATCACCAGTACTAGAGAAGTAAGAATAATGCTACCAACTACATGATTACAAAAGCAAAGATGTTTTTGATTCATATTACTTGCATTGCTTTTATGGCACATTTTCGTTCATTCTACTACAGACTCATCTATTTAAGTGGCTCAGACATCATGAGTTGTTGCTATAGTTTCCAGCTATGTTGATAACACCAAGGGCAGCAGCCCACAACTTCGCAAAAAAGAAAACCATTTTTATGAGGGAAGTAGTTTAAGACATGTTCCTAGTCATGAGTTGGCTCAGAAAGTAATCAGCAGGAAAAGCCTGCTGTAAAAAATAGGTAGGAATATGGGCATTAAAGTGACCAATTTATTGAATTTTCTGAGGAAAATAATTTAATACAACCCAAAGCAACCCAAGATATAGTTAGAAAAACTCCGAGACTCACAGGAACTGAAATAGAGACGAGTTTATACCGCCTTGACATGAAACCGAATGAACCTGTTTCTTTGATCTGGAAAATGGTTCAGAGAGCGCTCATGTTGTGTGTCGGGGATGGGAGTGGCCCAGGCTCAACATCTTTCTTGCTCCAGATTAGCCATGTTCATACTCAAACTGAAATGCCTGAAGTTCAGTGCGTTTTGTAATAAAGAGAAAAATTCTATTTTAAAGCAAGACTACATTAGGGTCAAATGCAAGGCTTTTCAGATCACAGGACTTTCTCACTTTCTATATTAGAGTTGTGAGAAAAACCAAAGGCAAGTGTTAGGAGATCAGAACCCTTAAACTGCTAGCATCAGCTTTTTGATAAAAAGTAGCTAGAAATTACTTTAAATCTTGCTAAGACCATTAATTATGTAAAGTAAAACTATTATCCTTCCCTATTAGGTAAATCTCATTGTCTTCTAATCTAGTTATTATGGGTATCAAGAACAAAATATAAATCGCTCCTTTTTTTCTCTCTCATTTCCTCTTTCTTTTTTCTGTCTCTTGTTTGGATAATCTATTGTGTACGTAAACTATGTCTGTTAATAGTTGACAATAACTTATTTACATAAATTGTGTCAGCAGTTACTATGTTCCTCAGAGAACCTTATTAGGCCTTTGAGCTCAAACCTACTAGGCAGACTTTGAAGATAATAAATATTTTAGTTGCTTATCAGTAGGAAATAATAGCTTTTCTTAAATACTGTTCATTTGGTGACTCAGTTATTTACTGTCAATTATGTGCAATTAATGATTGAACCCATTTCAAAAGCAAAGGCTTAATAGCCTCTGGCTTAAAGAGGTGCGTTGCTGTGATTTCCTTAACTAATTCTCTAAGGAATCTGTGTCTGGCTCAACCAGATGTGTCAAAGACTTAAATAGACTTTAAGGGATTATAATTCTTCATATACCGGAAGACGCTTAAATTCCCTAGATTTTCTAGAATAAACAATCCCAGTTCTTTTAATATTTTCTCACACTTTTTTTTTTTTTATGTTTTATGACTCTCATGCGAATGCTTTCCAAATTCTCCGCATTCTTCTTTAGATGAAATGCCCAGTAGGAGACATGGACCTCTATAAAGGATTGGGTAAGTCCTTAGCATGGTGAGAGTATTCTCTCTCAGGTCTTCAATTCACATTCCTGTGATGCAACCTAGAATTATTTGTACATTTAAAATTACATTTCATCATTATCAGATTTTAAAATCTGAACTCTATATGCTTGTTTAGCTTACTTATATTTTTCACATTATATTTAATAGGTTGTTTGGATTATCCTATTGAACTCCTCTGCACCTGTTTTACTGAAACTGTACTTTTCCTGGGTAATTTTGAGTGTCATAATATCTGTTAAGACAAAAGACATCCAAAGTGGAGGGTGCACATCCTAGGGGTGCACAAGACAATCTACTATAGTCCAGAAAGAAAATATCCCAATGGCTATTTATTTTGTTTTATCTAAAAAGAAAGAAATTAAGCTTAATTATTTAACATGCACATGTTGACACTGGCGCGCTCACACAGTCCTTTGTCAGTCAGCCATACGTATGCTCTGTGAGGTGTCCTGAGAAGGGTGGGCTTCCACTTGAAGGGAAACTCTCCTTCATGCACATTCAGTGTATTGCACTTTTGTGTGGTATAGGAGATCATCGAGGTTAAATTTGTAAAACAAATCCTTTCAATAGAATCTATATAATACTTTGTACTGAGATGGGAAGTAGTTGTGGAAACTCTTTATCTTCCATCAAAGTATTCAAGATACTTGGGGCTAAAAACACAGCTCCTGGATAACGCATTGCCTGGTTCTGACCATAGTTCTGCCATCACCAGCCATGTAACCTTGGGCAAGTTACTTAGCCCAAGGTTCTCTGGGGTTCAATTTCTTCATCTGTAAAATGGAGATCATAATAGTGTCTACTGCACTGGGTTGTACTGAGGGTGAAGAGAATTAATACATATAAATCTACCACCAAAATAAGCTCTACATAAGCACTGTTACTATAACTTAAAAGAATAGTTAAATATGGAGATGAATGATGCATTTTCCTCTGACAAAAATACAAGGGATCCAAATTTCCCTATCTCATCTGTTAGTACTTTCCTTTAAAAGTAAAGTTTTGGGGGGCTGGCCCTGTGGCCGAGTGGTTAAGTTCGCCCGCTCCGCTGCAGGCAGCCCAGTGTTTCGTTGGTTCGAATCCTGGGCGTGGACATGACACTGCTCATCAAACCACGCTGAGGTAGCGTCCCACATGCCACAACTAGAAGGACCCACAACAAAGAATATACAACTATGTACCGGGGGGCTATGGGGAGAAAAAGGAAAAAATAAAAAAAATCTTTAAAAAAAAAAAAGTAAAGTTTTGGCAACGAGTGAGAGAATAATTCCATCTACCACCCTGCCCCCCTTAAAAAGTGTACATGTGTTTTGAAAGAAATACTTTGGAGAGAATGTTTTGAAAATGATGCTTGGAAATATTTCCATTAGTATGTAATTTTGTTGCAAAAACCAGTGTGTATGTGTCCTATTAAAACCCTAATATATGCACACCTAAAAATTTTGCAAACATAATTTTCTATTTGTTTAAATATTTTCTAAATAATGAATTTCAGTGGGTCTTAAATTTATCTATTGAAAAGGTAAAATGCAATGCCTTTAAATTAGTTTGCAAGAATTGCTGATTGATAGCAGAGAAAATGGAAATTTACTAGTTGAACTTCAACCAAAACCTTTGCAGAATGGTTGCTGAGAAAATGGGTACTTTTTAATAGGTATGGCCAACAAAAATGCATTTCTTCCATTTAAATCTAAATGTCTTTTTGAAATATCTTTTTCAGCTATGATAGCTATTAAAATAAACTAAACTTAGAACCAGATCTTCAAATCATGATATCACAAAGTGTTAAACTAAGAATTTAAAAAAGTACAAAGTAATAGAGAATCAAATGACAGCAAAAAGGTTCTGACACTATTAATAAAATACCATTAAATTATTTTAAATATATTGATTACTTCATCTTTTTAAATTTGGGGTTTATATTTTACAAGGTGTACAATATATTAGTATAGGAGGTCACAAATACATTATTTATGGGTATATGTTTTGGGTATACAGGAGGTCACAAATATGTAATTTACAGGTGGTTGTGCATGGTGAAACATTTTTAAGAATGGGGTACATATTCAAAAGCAAGATGTCAGTTATCATCCACTCTCTCTCTTCTTTGGTTTGGTGTCATCTAAGAATTTAATGCCTTTTGTTCTCTTTCTTCTTCATTCAGTAACTATTTGTTGAGTACCTAGTGTGTGTCAGGTACTATGCTAGGCTCAGGGAGGTAGAAGTTAAAAATATGATCCCCACCCACCCTCAGTAGTTTAAATCATTTATGAAACATATAGTAAGGAACTATTCCCTGTGGAGCCTGAACTCCACAGTCTCCCCAGCTTCTCAGCTCCTTCCCCTACCTCCACTCCCAGGCCTTTACATAGATAGTCATCCGCTGTGGGTTGAGATTTGAATTTGAAACTGTTCATTTGAACACTCACTTCATTTTTATGTGGTTTAAATAAACCATTTATGACTTTTCTCTTCCAGAGATCTGCAATTTGCTTTTAATGTAATCATATGTGAATAGAAATATTGCTGGTTCAACAGACATTTCCTCTGCAAAGCACTGTGTTAAGACAGATGGAAGGTTCAGGTACAAAGATATACTGTGCTTTCAAGGGGATTTTATATCCTTGATATCACATGAGAAAATGAGAAAAACACCTTAATTTTTTTCTTATGCCCGTTACATTCTTATTAAATGTATCCCTCAATACACTGCATTTTTAACTATCTTACCACTTTTGCCTTGTGTTGTATTTCTTCAAGCCCTGTACCATACTGTTTGAAAGTATTGCAGGCATGTTATTTGGCTTGAACTAGTTCTTTCAAATTTCATCTTGTTCCTTGTAATTTCAACCCATGACTGGGATAAATTTTTTTAATTGCTACTTATTTGCATTGGAGAAGAATCATATGAAAAATGGGTAGAGGAAAATATTTCTGGAAACTGTGATCATAGAAATTAAAATTCCCTACATGTCTAAAATGGATTCCTATACCATTTCCCTAAATAGCAAGAAAATATGATGATTTGAGGTATTCAAGGTAAGAAACTGGATTGTATGACTTCCCAGGTTCTCCTTTACTTTTTTTTTTTTTTTGGTGAGAAAGGTTGGCCCTGAACTAACGTGTGTTGCCAATCTTCCTCTTTTTGCTGGAGGAAGGTGGTTCCTGAGCTAACATTTGTGCCAGGCTTCCTTTACTTTGTATGTGGGATACCACCATAGCATGGCTTGATGAGCGGTGTGAAGGTACGCATCCAAGATCCAAACCGTGAACCCTGGGCCGCTGAAGTGGAAAATGCTAACCCGACCACTACACCACCAGGCCAGCCCCTCCTTTACTTTTAAACTCTGTAAATAAGCAAAGTCAAAGCTCACAGCCTTCGAAGGAACTTATACCTGTGTGACTTTTTAAAAGCAAGCAGTACTGATAGTTCAGAAACTTGGGCCATGGTATGAAAAGTCAAAATTAGTTATAAAAGTCTGTGGTAATATAAAATTCAATTTTGAAAAAATGTAAGTAGCATATCAAGGCAATCAAGAGACAATATCTTTATTTGAATTTTAACTGATACATACTCCTTGGGCTATCCCTCCCACAGAAGAATGTGACTTTCACTATGATAATCATTTTCTTAGAAAATAGAAAGAAAAATACAATTTGAACAAATTTCAGTACACTGTAGTGATTAAGGACATGGCTTTAGAGGAAAACAGCCCTGGGTTTGAATCTCACTCTGCTGCTTACCAGCTCTGGACCCAGGCACATTTCCTAACGCCCTAGCCTCAGCTTTCTCGTTTGTAAAAGTAGTCCCTACTTTGTAGGGTCTTGTGAGGATTAAGTGAGGTAATCACAGAGTAAGAACACAATTCATGATAAAATTTAAAATTATATATCTACATATAATGTACATAAATTACATATATATTACATGTATAAAATGCATACCCATTATGATAAGCAGAATGATGGCCCCCCCAAAAACACCCACATCCTAGTCCCTGGAACACGTGAATATGTTACATTTCATGGCAAAGAATTAAGGTTGCAGATAGAATTAAGGTACTAATCAGATGACCTTAAGATAGGAAGAATATCCTGGATTTTCTGGGTAGGTCCAATGTAATCACATGGGTCCCTAAAATTGGAAGAGGGAGGCAATAGAAGAGAGTCAGAGAAAGAGATGTGACTATGGAAGAATGGTCAGAGACATGCAACACTGCTAGCTTTGAAGGTGGAGAACGGGGCCATGAGCCAAGGAATGTGGGTGGCCTCTAGAATCTGGAAAGGGCAAGGAAATGGATTCACTCCTAGAGCCTCCAAAAAAGAAGGCAGCCCTCTGACACATGGATTTTAGCCCAGTGGCACTCAAGTCTGACTTCTAACTTACAGAACTGTAAAACAATACGTTTCTGTTGTTTTAAGTGTCCAAGTCTGTGATAATTTGTTACAGCAGCAAACAGAAAACAAATTAGCTATTTAGATATTTATCAAGGGCCCTACAAAAGATGCAGATAAGTGTGGGCATATGGAGAACTGTCTTTTTTTCTTCCAGTTTTGGAAAGCATGCTAATTCACACACTTTTTCATTTTTGTGTTCTTTATAGAACTAATTGCAAGAATTTGATTTACCATAAGATCATCCTCCAAGCAATGGAGGTGATACTGGCCAACAGCTTAACCCATTATGATTCCTTGATGATGGCAGCAATTATAGGCAATAAACTTTACTTAAGTACTATCTAGTTTCTTATGATATTCTTATTTGTGTCTAGACACCTGAGAGTATCAGATAAATTATTTATGAGTTGCCAACATCTGAGACTAACAGGAGTGGCCCTGTCATCTCCCTGAGAGATGAGATCAGAGGTTGGCAGTGGAGGCTGGCCACACTCACCGAGTACTTCTTGCCTCTTCTCAGCTCTATCAGAAGCACATTATGTATGTTGTTGCCTTTAATCCTCAAATCCATGCCATCATTATTGTCACTTTACAGATAAAGAAACAGAAGTTCAAGGAAGTGAAACAAACTTACCCAGGACACACAGCAGGAAAGGGGCAGAGCTGAGTCCATTTGATTTGAAGCCCATGATCTTTCTAGAGCATCACAGAGCCTCCAATATCAATAGGTGATGCTGGGAGAAAGATATCAAGGACTAGGGGTAGAAGAGTTTACAAACTCAAATGCCTAAAGTACCTGCAGGGCATCACAGATGCTGAGTGTCAGAAGAGGTGAAAGTGAGATGATAAATGGCAGCTGACAATCAGTCTTCCTGAGCAGCAAGAGGTGCACGCCCTCTCTAAAGGAAACGGCTGACAGCTACTACCAGCTGGTTGTTGCTGTGTGAGACCATAGGTCCAATGTTGCCAGATCAATTAATTTTTCAATAAAAGATAACAATATACATTTTAATGCGAAATGGTATAATTTCAAAATGCTAGGAATGAATTCGGATTTTCTTAAAACACTGTAAAGGCCAAGTAAGTCACATCTATCTAGCAAATCTGCCCAATGGGCTGGCAAGTTGAGACCACTAGTATAGACCCTAAGGGATCAATACTGACCCACAGAGTGGTCCATAGTCTTGCTAGAAGAGAAGATGTGGAAAGGATTGGACTAGATTTTGATTGAGCTCCTTGAGTGAAGAGGTACCCTGATCTAAGAACAGGGAGGTTTATTCTAGGGCATTGAGGCATGTCAGAGGAGGGCTATGACTCAGCTTTTCCACCGAATCTTCTTTAAAAAACCTATGTAACCCAATAAGTAAAGCAACTCTAAACATATTAAAACACCTGTTATTTTTCCCTTTCCTTTTTGCTAATGCATCTTCATTGATAGATATGCTTATCTGCCATATTTCTATATGTGATAATTAGTAACCAGATTATGTTAATTAATAGAAAACAGCTTAATTAATAATGTAATTAACTCACATTATTCACATTATTAAATTTGAATAGATTCACATTTTATCTATATGCAAAAAAGCTGACATATAATATCTGTAGAGCAGGAATAAATGGCATGAGTTTGAAAATATTTTTTTATTTTAAATAGTACAATATCAAAAAAAGAAAACTACAGTTAAAACGTACTGATACACATTTGAAGTAGAAAGCTCTGATTTGGGAAACACAGTTACAGGAAACTCTAAGGGAGGAGCTGATGTCGGAGTCGAGTTGTGTGGTAGACATCATCTTCACCATTGGGACCTTTCTCCAGCAGAGCTCTGCAGCCTGGGTACAGTGTTGCGGGAGGCAGACAGCTGGACTGAACCTGGGCTGAGAAGGACAGTGGAGGAAGAGAGCCCAAGTGGGGGCCATGCCATTTACACTTGCTAAGGAAAGGAGGAGGTGACAGGCAGAAACTCGAGGCCAAGGGCATGGGGGACTGAAACAGGTATAAAGTAAGGTTAACAAAAATTTACTACACATTCTATTAATATAAACATTCTATTAATTCTACATTTTAAAGTGCACTGAAATTTTCAAAGCATTTTTGAAAACAGACTTTATTTTTTAGAGCGGTTTCAGGTTCATAGCAAAATTGAGCAGAAAGTACAGATAGTTCCCATATCCGCTTGTCCCCACACGTGCACAACTTCCCCCACTACTGGGATCTCCCACCATAGTTCGTTACAATCAGGGAACCCACACTGATACATCATTATCATCCGAAGTCCATAGTTTACATTAGGGTTCATTCTTGGTGTTGTATCTTCTATGGTTTTGGACAAATGTATAATGACATGTATTCACCATTATAGAATCATACAGAGTGGTTTCACTGCCCTAAAATCCTCTGTGCTCTCCCTATTCATCCCTCCCTCCCCTCTAACCCCTGGCAACCACCGATCTTTTTACTGTCTCCATAGTTTTGCCTTTGCCATATTGTCATATAGTTGGAATCAGATAGTATATAAACTTTCCAGATTGGCTTCTTTTACTCTGTAATATGCATTTAAGCCCCTACTCCCATCTTTTCATGACTTAATAGCTCATTTCTTTTTCGCATTGAATAATCTTCATTGTATGGCTGTACCACAGTTTATCCATTCACCTACTAAAGGACATCTTGGTTGCTTCCAATTTTGGCAGTTATGAATAAAGCTGCTATAAACTCCATGTGCAGAATTTTTTGTGAACAATGCATTTTTACCTTCATAGTCTGAATATAGAGCAAATTTTCTAAATCATATTCTAACAAATCAGATACAGCACAATAAATCAAAGCATTTATTAATATGACTGGTAGAATTTATCCTTCGAATACACAATGAAAAAACAAAAACTATAACATTGTGGTGTTAGGAATAAAAACTCTAAATGATTTCAATGAATGTTTTAAGGAATTAACTTTCTATTTTGTCATTTCTCCGTCTTCTCTCTGCCCCATCCCTCCTCAACTCTTAACACAGTTAGCATGATATAGTGGATCAACGGATGCTGTAGCCAGGTTGTTTTTGTTTCTGTTTGAATAACTGGGCTCTGACCCTAATGAGCTGCATGACTTGGAGCAAGTTATTCAACATCTTTGCACCTCTTCTTCCTCATCTGTAAAACAGAGACTTTTAATAGTGCTTACCTCATGGATTAAATGAGCTTATATCCACAAACTCTTAGAATAATACCAGGCACATAAGTGTTTGTCAAATAAAATGAATAACACGTACATGGATCTCTTGTGTGAATGCTGGTCTCACAGGCTCATAAACAATTCTGATGAGGTTGTCCCATTGAGTCAAACTGTCAGGTCTGTGATTTGATTTTATCCTACTTACAAGCCAACAAGTTAGCCTGTTACTGTTTCACAGATGCTGGAAGATGACACCAGACATCTGAGTCAGAGAAAAAGAAGCTTTTATCTCAATGCACAGCATAAAAAGCATGAACATCAGAATGTTTGCATCAATTCCTCTTGCCTCCAAGTTCCACAGGAGTGATGCGAAGGGGCCCGGATAGATGCCACACATGCAGTGGGTTGTGTTGCAGCAAGGAAACAATGAGCTTGGGGAACCCACTGCTTTTCTGGCAAGCAGCAAGCTAAGCCAGCTCTTTGTCCCAGAGGAGATGATACTTCATCTCTCAAGATTGCTTGCTGCAAACAAACCATGAAAAATGGCTTGGGTAAAGAGTGGTGTGGTGGAAAGCCTGGAAGATGGCCCATAATGGTTCTTGCCTCTGGGTATTCACTCTTTTGCAGATCCCCTCCAGTTGACTGTGGGCTGGACTTACCGACTTACTTCTTACTAACTGAATACAGCACAAGTGACAGGATGTTGCTCCTGAGGTGAAGTTATAAAAAGACTGTGGCTTCTGTCTTGGGCACCCTCTCATGTTCTCTCACTCACTCACTCTGAGGGAAGACAGCTGTCACGTTGTGAGTTGCCTTATGGAGAGACCAGCATGGCAAGGAAAGGATGTCTTTGGCCAACAGTCAGCAAGGACTTGAGGCCTGCTAACAGCCACATAAGTGAGCTTGGAAGCAGAGTCTCCCCCATTCAAGGCTGGACATGACTGCAGCCCTGGCCTACACCTTATTGCAGCCTTTTCAGAGACCCTGAGTCAGGGGCACCTGGCTAGGCTGCACTCAGCTTCCTAATCCACAGAAACTGTCAGAAAATAAATGTTTATTGTTTTAAACCTATGCAGTTTTGGACTAATCTGTTATGCAGTAATAGATAAGTAATACAAGTGGTCAGGCCTTGAATTCTTGGCATACTGAGCAAGACATGCAGAGGCATGAGAGACCCATAGATAACCATTTCCCAACACCAGTGTAAAGCTACAACCCAGGGTAGGCAATCCCATCTTCCTTGAAGAGGGTTGACATGCTTAATGTCTAGCATCTAGGAAAGAGGCAGATACTGAGACAGGAGACTAGAATTTCAAAGGAAGCCCTGAGCTGAAACTAGCTTTACCAATCTTGGAGCTAGTTTTCCAAGAATTTTCCTTGCTTGAGTACATAATGCAGGGTAGAAAAAAGTGGCTTCTGCTTTGTGCATGCAGTAGGAAGCCAGGTAGGCAGGAATCCTTTTACGGTGTCAAATGTTGAAATGCCTACACCACGTTCAGTGAACCAGATTATCTAGTTGTATATTACTGCCTGTACTCAGTTGCCTTCTGTTCATCTGGACTCCTTTGTAAACTTTTGTTTAAATATTTCCCCTCCGCTTATCTATACCCTGGGGAATTGAGTGAAACGCTTGAGCTACAATATTAAAGAAGATACAGTGCCCCCTGGAGGCCAGAGTGGTAATGCTCAGAGACCCCCAAGAGGCAGGAGAACCTGGGATGGGCAAGGAGGACGGCAAGGCTCCTTATAAATGCTAATGAAATATTTGATAAAATTAAAAACCTCTTTGATTTAAAGCCTTTAAGAAATTGTTATGAAAATTTGTAACTATGTGTGGTGATGGATGTTAACTAGACTTATTGTGGTGATCATTTCATAATATATACAAATATTGAATCATTATGTTGTACCTGAAACTAATATAATGTTATGTGTTAATTATATCTCAATTTTTGAAAACTCATTAATTCTAAGTAACTAAAAAATAAAAATAAGGAAAGAAAGAAATTGGTATGGAAGGGTTTTTTCTTAAAATGATGAAGAGCTTTTTTTTTTTGTAAAGTGAGCATCAACTTTATACATAATGAAGGGTCAGACAGTACTGTCATTTAGTACAACTATGACTATGTTAAAGAGATAAGAGTGTTCCATGTAAGCACAATTATTTAATCTACTAGTCTACCTGCTGCTAATAGAATTTTCAGATAAGAATTTACAGAAGACATAAATTAGAATAAATAGAGGAGAGGAAGTCTCAATGGGCAAGAAAACCAAAGAACGTTTGTAAAGTTATGGGAAAAATATAATCTTTAAAAACTTTCTATCCAATATATAAAGAGTTGTTGCAAATATATAATTAACATCACCAGTCTATTGGATCAGTGGTTAAAGAAGATGAAACAATGGTTTAACGAGTATGTTATCAAACAGCCTACTTATTAGTCAAGGAATGCAAAGTAAAACAACTTTCAGGTCTCATATACCTTTTAAAGTTTCAGATGTAAATAGAAAATGAGAAGGTATTGGTGAAGATGTAGGAAGAAGGCATTGACCATGGAACACAACATACCTGACTTTGCCTCTTACCAGCTGCAAATGCAGATACATTACCCTCCCTCTCTGTGCCTCAGTTTCTTATCTGTACTTACAAGATAGTAACAGCATCTTATAGGCTCATAACTGTGAGGATTAAATGAGAAAAGACGTGGAAAGCCCAGAGCACAATACCTGGCTCTCAACAGAGGGTCTCATCCTCCTCCTCCTCGTCTTCATCATTGTTACTGATGTGCTGATGTTACCACAAGCAGAATTGGAAAGGGGGCTAGCCCCTTCGTAAGATTCCTCAGAGTAATATGTAATAAGAGCTATAAAGTTACATATACTTCTTAATCTGTCTTTCCCATTTATGGAAAGAAATTTAAAGGAAAAAAATTACCTCACTAAAGATGTTTATAGCAATGCTAATTGTGACTGTAAAAATTGGAGACCAATCTAATGCCCAGAAATGGAGGAGAGGTTAAGTAAACAAAGTACAGCAATACAAGATATTAAATACAAGAGGAATATACAAAGATCAGCAAGAACCAATTCAAAAGTATAATGGAAATATTTGTCATTTATAATAACCACAACTATAAAATACCTGGAAATAAAGCTAATAAGAAATGTTCAGAGCCCATTAAAAAACTATAATGTTTTACTGAAGGACATACAAAGATCTTCGTAAATGGAAAGTCATATCTGGATAAGAAGTCTCAATATATTTTTTTAAAGCCAATCATCTCCTATCAGTCTGTAAATTAAATGCAATTTTTATCAAAATCCCAATGGAATTTTTTAAATTTAAAAGTTTATTCTCTAGTTTATCTGGAAGAGTAAACGTCTGAAAATAGCCAAGAAACTTTTGAAAAACAACTGTTAACAAAATAAGACTTGGCCTCCAAGACACTAAAAAGAGCTATAAAACTATATAGTAAATAGGGCAATGTGGTACTGATAAGGAAAAGACAGCTAGGTCAACAGAGTGGAACAGAGTCCAGAAAATAACCCAGGTTCATATTTATAGGATGTCACAAATGCTCAAGGTGGCGTTTCACACCAGTGGGGGAAGACTATGCAATATAAACGGTACAAGATAACTGGCTTAATTACCTATAAATTATGAGTGGTTTATATATTTAAATGTAAAAAACCAAAATGATAAAACTATTTGTAAAAAATATATAGAAAAATATCTTTACAAACTTTTGGTAGGAAAGAACTTCCTTAGCCTGACACAAAACCTAGAAGCCATGATGTATTAGATTACATAAAGATTCAACACTTTTGTACAGAGCTCTGCCTTTCCTTATGTTCATCTTTCTCCCCCAGGAATCCCTAGGGGAGCTATAGCACAGGGCGGGAGATGGGAGTTGGGAGGCAGGTAGAGAGAGTCCAGGAAGGGCACCCGGGAGTCTTGCACTATGCTTTGCTTTGATCCTGGGCATTGCTCCCTGCTCAGATAAGCACAGTGGATTTCCCACTTGGAGTTTTGATATGTTTTTGAAATGCATTCCTAGTTCATAGTATTTCTAATTTTAAATAAATTTAAAGGAAATAAAAACTCATTTGTACCCTCTCCCAAACACCAACATAACTTCCATATAGTAAAAGTGACCATAAAGTTAAAAGATATGCGAAACACAGAGAAAAAATATTTGCAACATGGGCAACAAAGGGTTATTATTCATAATATATAAAGAGTTCTTTTAAAACAATAAGAAAGAAAATAAGCAAAAAAGAAAAACAGTCCAAGGATATGAATAGGCAATTCGGTAAGAAAGAAATACAAATTGCCAATAAACAAATAAGCATATGTTCAACCTCTCTACTAATCAGAGAAATGCAAATTAAAGCAAGATGTCTTCTTTTGCCTATCAGCAGCGTTATCCCAAGGGGGGATGGGTGGTGTGAGTAGTCAGCAGGAAGGAGGGCAGGAAAGAAGGGGGTGCATTGTCTGTAGAAAATTAAAAAAAATAATAATAAAATGTCTCATCTTGCTCCAGCAATTCTAAAATATGTCACTGGTAAAATACTCTTTGCTGCTCCCACTGCCCCCCACCTCAGCAAGTCCCTGTCTATCAGAATAGCAAAAACATAGAAGATGGATAGCATCTCATGTTAGTGTATGACCATACACTGTTAGTGGAGGCATGCAGCTATTTTGGATGGCAAACTGGAAGGACTTAGTAAACATTTTAAATGTGCGTTTTCTTGACTCAGTAATTCCACTTCTTGAAATCTAGAGTACTGAAATATCCCTAAATGTGCCCCAAAGATATATGTACAAAAGAATTCACATAAACTTTGTAAAGGGGACAATTTGGGGCACGACCTATATGTCAACCACTAGCTAAGCAGGTAAATAAATTGTGGTACATGGTAGAACTCCCTGGAATGGTTGGGAAACTGGACTAGATAATTCCTCAGATCTCTTCTGACACATCTGGTTTTATGAACTTCCATTTCATGCTTTTGAAGACAATTCCAAAAGAGGGGCTTCAAAAATAATTAGGGCAATGACAGTGTTAACAGAATAACCATGCAATCCCTTAAGATTATTTAGAAGAAGAAATTAATTTTAAAAAATTTTTACTGTGAAATAATTTTAGATTTAGAGGAGTTTTTAAAAGATAGTACAGAGTTCCCATATATCCTTTATCCAGTTTTCCCTAATGACACCATTTTACAGAACCATGGTATAGTTCTCAAAACTAAGTAATCACATTGGTACAACACTACTAATTAAATCACAGACTCATTCAGATTTCACCAGTTTTTCCTCTAATGTCCTTTTTCTGTTTCAGGATCCAATCGACAATACCATCTTACATTGAGTTGTCATGTCTCCTTAGTATCTTTCAATCTGTGACAGATTCTCAGTCTTTCCTTGCTTTTCAGAACTTTGACACTTTTGAAGAGTACTGGTCAGGTATTTTGTGAAATATCCTTCCATTTGGGTTTGTCTGGTATGTTCTCATGATTAGGCTCTTAAGAAAGACTTTCCCCTTCTGACACATGCTCCAACGTGGATGAAGCTTGAGAATGTTATGCTAAGTGAAATAAGCCAGTCACAAAAGGACCATCATACTGTATCTTTCCACTAATACGAGGTACTTGAGTAGTCAAATTCACAGAAGCAGAAAGTAGAATAATGATTGGCAAGGGCTGGGGGGAGGGCAGAACGGGGAGTTGTTGTTTAATGGGTATAGAGTTTCAGTTTTGCAAGATTAAAAGAATTCTGGAGATGGATGGTGGTGATGGTTGCACAACAATGTGAATATACTTAACACTACCGAACTGGATGCTTAAAAATGGTTAAGATGGTAAATTTCACCATAATTAAAAAAAAAAGAATAATGATGGCAATGGATTAAAACACTTCAAATAAGAAAAGAAAAGATTTGCTCCTTCTTCCTCGTTTATTTGGAAGTTAATTTTTGATTGTATCACTTTAGATCAAATGTCAGAGATGCTACAATTAGAATTTTATAATGCATTCACTATTGGCAATAAAGAAAAGTTCTGGCCCTGCATGGTGTGATTTGGGAATCCACCTACTTGGACAGATCAACTCATGTTATTCTGGAGGAAGCAGAGGCGCTGGCTTGTGTGAGGAGGGAAATCTCACGCTCTTCATCAGAAAGATTTTTAAACTTTCATACATCTTGTGAATTATATATTTATAAGCCATTGTGATTCTTATAATCGGTCAATCAGGTTTTCTAATACTTGCTGGGAAGCCTCACTGGTGATCCACTATTGTAGTAATTAACAGACGTGAGTTTAATTTTAGTTCCACTTAGTAGCTATTGACTTTAGGTAAATTGCATAACCTCTTCAAGTTTGTGTCCTCATCTGTAAAGTGAAGTATTGTGAGGGTTCCATTAGATGCAGTAAGCAAAACAACGAGTATGGCTCCTGGCATATAGCTGTTATTCAATAAATTATAGTAATTGCATTTAACATTGTAAACTGCTTCCTTTTAGGACTTCTGTGACCTATAAATCCTAACATTGTTCTTTTATTATTAAAAACTATTCCCGAGTCAAACACAATTAAAACTGTGAACTCCTTGAGCGCAGAGATAATATCTTTGAACCTTTGCATCTGGTCATCAGGCATAGTCCCTGACATACAGCAAGTTCTCAAGAAACATTTGCTAAATGAATGGATAAGCCAACATTTGATTCAGCTCCTTGTTCCATTAGAACACTTAGAATATTATCTGCCAAATGTTAATCTCATTGTTAGTGTGGTTTGGTTTAAGTTGCTTTTGCTATTTTAGAACTATTAATCTTTCCTAATTGAACACTGTATGGTGAGGAGGCCAGCCCTGGTGGTCTAGTGGTTAAGATTTGGTGCTCTCACCACGGCGGCTGGGGTTCATTTCCTGGTCAGGGAACCACACTATTCCTCTGTTGGGTGGCAGTTGTGTGTTGTTGTGAAAGCTATGGCACTGGTGTTTCAAATACCAGAAGTCATCCATGGTGCACAGGTTTCAGCAGAGCTTCCAGACTAGGAGAAATTAGGAAGAAGGATCTGGCCACCCAGTTCTGAAAAAATTGGCCGTGAAAACCCTAAAACCTTGTGAATAGCAGTGGAGCTTTGTCTGATAGAGTGCTGGAAGGTGAGAGGATGGCACAAAAGAGACCTGGCAGGGTTCAGTTCTGCTGTACACAGAGTCACTAGAAGTCGGAATCGAGTCAATGGCACTAATAACAATGGTGAGGAGACATCAATGTTTTCTGGCCATTTGGATGCCAATTCTTACTACATTAAAAAGTTCTAGAAGGATGAATAAGATGTGATCCCAGTTCTCCAAGATACTTATATTTTAGTGGAAGGTATATATTTGTATACAAATAAATATAACACAAGGCAGGATATGATAAATCCAAAGAGCTATGGGAACACAAATAAGAGTGACTAATTATCGATGGAGGGCGGGAAAGCTCATCCACTAACCACCCAATTCATCCGGACGTCACGTCGAGGCTCCAGCCCTTATCCATGGCTAGTGTCTGTCTGGCCTGGTCCTCTACACACTTATCTGCTACAGGGATCAAGAGAGGACAGCTGAAGCAGCTGTAGCTAGCTGATTGAGGATTCTAGGATCCTGGCTCCTAGCCCTTTGTCTTTCATCTCAAAGTAACTAATATGTATCTCTGTCAAACACCCATAGTTTAGGGCCTGATCCAACAGACACACCCAGAATTACTCAAGCTACACTTTAAATTCAGTCTCTTTTATTATCCCTAAGTCCCTAGAAATTAAGTAGAGTATGTCCATTTTGCAAGAGAAAACTACGGCTCAACAAAGTTAAATGGTTTCTCTGGCTTGTAAGTGGTAGAGACAGGATTAAGGCCAGAATGTGTGAGCACAGGTTCAATGAAGATACTGCCTTTTGTTTTGTAGAAGTGAAATGAATATAGTTTTCTGTAAATAAGGTTTACGCTTAATTTGGAATGATATTCTTGCTTTGAATAACGAAACTAGTAATTCAAAATGATTAACATTAGATGGATATTTAAAAATCTTTTTTGCTTTAAATTTGCAATAATATTCATGCACTACAACCTGTTGAAACAACAAAGCCCAGAGAGCCAGTGAACTAATTCTAGTTCCTGCAGGTAATAAGACTCTGCTTCATTGGCAACAGAGGCTAATTATAGCAGAGAAAAATCAGTCATCCTTCCAGGGGAAGACAGACACTGAGGCGAAGAAAACATGTATTGTTAGGCCACTGCTTCTTCTGTGCATCCTTAAAGGGCAACCAAACGTGGCTTTTACTGATGCTACCTCCAGTTCAACTATTTTCAATTTTCTAATTTCTGAAGTGAAGAAGGCTGAGGTTAGCAAACTGAAGCATTATCTTAATTGTTTTTAAAAATGAGAAGCTGTGCTATTTTCAGATTCTGTTAATTTAAGAACAGTAGACAAATCACAGTGAGTAAGCAGGTCAAGAACCTGAGAAGACTGAATGATAAAATTAAAACACTAAGCGCAAGCACTCTTACTTAACAGCTTGTATATGCATGCCAAGTGTGGGGAGTGCTTATGGTTCACTGGACTGTACTTTATGCCAGACACTTCAAAGAACATTCCAGAGAGATGGTCTGACTGACTGGAAGTTGAAAGGCTCAAACCCCATATTTTGTCCTGTTTTTTTGTTTGTTTGTTTTTATCATGAAATATTTAGACATTTTATAGGACAACTAATCAAGTTTCTACAAGTCAATGATAACACATTTAAAAAATGGAAAAAAAGAAAAAAGGAGGGGGGAAAAAACCTGTGCCGTGGATTAAAAGAGACTTAAAAGATCTAACAATTAAGTGCATTGTGTGGACCTTACTTAGATTTTGATTCGAACAAACCAACTACAAAAAGACATTTTTGAGACATCAAGGAAATTTGGTTATGGAATTGGTATTAGATGTTGGCAATACATTGTTGTTTTGTGAACATGGCTTTGTGGTATGTAAGAAAATGTTCATATTTTAGAGATGGATCCTTAATAAACATAAACAGACAAAACTACATATTTTGGATTTGCTTTTAAATACTTCAGTAAAAGAACAAAAAAAAGTGAAAGATGAAGTAAATGTCAGCAAACTTAATTATCATTGAGTAATTCCCAAGGTAATGGGAATTTAGTGTACTCTTTATGAAAGTTTACGTTTTTCAAAATAAAAAGTTTTTACAAAATACCCGCAAAATTTAAATGGGGGTGGGGTTATGGTCACAACTCTAGACTTTCCAGACCTGTCAGGAATCTGTGATGGTCATCATGAACTGCATGGACAATTCTTTACAGATGTAGTTTAAGTCTGTTTGATTTGCCATTGTGGTTTTAGTAAACTCTGACAAGAGGGAAACATACTTTGAGGTCACCAAAAACCTCCATTTGCCGAAGTTGACCTGAATGGTGTCCCTGCTTCCACTCTTGATCTTCTAGTCATTTCCCACCTACTAGCTAGAGTTATACTTAAAAACATAAATCCCATCATCTCAGTCTCTGCTTAGAACCCTTCAGTGGACTCCAATTTCTGGAATAAAATCAAAAGTTCTAACTGGCTCATACAGCCCTATGTGAGCTAGCCCCTACACGTCTCTCCCGCCTCACGGGCTTCTTTCAGCCCTTCAGTGGCCAAGGTCTGTCTTGGCCCATGACCTTTTCAGAGCTGGTCTTGGAAAATCCTTCCCCAACACTTCTTCACAGTGCAGCCCCCCATTCACTGTTTTCTCCCTTATAGAAACAGTTCTTTCCTCTCTAGCAATTTTCATAATTTATCTGGGTTTGTTTCATGTCTGTTTTTCCCACTCTTCTGAAATCTCCGTGTGTATTCTGTTTACCACTGTACAGCCAACAATATTTAATTTTTATTCACTCAATTAAGAAATATTTCTTCCTAAGCTTCCAGTCCCATAAATATCATATGAATATTAAAATTCAGTTTTGAAATATTGGAAAAAGGGAATTTGGTGAATATTATCCAAAAAGTTGACTTAAACTTCACAGGAATTAGGTCGAGAGACCAGGGGGCATTTGAGAGGAGAAACATGAAAGTGTAGCAAGTATGATTAAGTTGCAGAGCAAAACCTTATAAAATCTCCTGAAAGACGTGTCGACACCGCTGGAATCCTCTGGGATCCTCGGTTTGTTTGAATCCATGAACTTCCATTTCCCTGTGATGTCTTTTCTGCTCAGCCAGTGCCCTGACCTCCGCCCTAGTGCTCTGCTCTGCAGTGAAGTACAGCCCCCACTAACCGAAGGGATCAGGGGATGGGATCCAAACAACTGACCAGGACCTCTCACACCCACGCCAGGAAGCAAAAGTTGGCAGAATATGTGCAAAAATGTATAGCCCCACAATCACAGGAAGATTTTAACCCACTTCTCTAAAAATTGAGAGCTCAAACATACAAAATTTGAAGAAGACAGTTAATGAATGTGAGCTAGTGGACTTATATATAACTGTACATCCATATAATTATTTTTAAAATTTAACACTACATGGTGCTTACCATGTGCCAGGGACTGTTCTAAATGTTTTACAGCCATTAGCTCATTTAAAGAATTAAAGAGTACATATTCTTTCTCAGTTTATATCGACAGCTTGTAAATGTGATCACGTACTGGGTCACAAAGCAAGTCTCAGCAAATAAAGATTTAATATCTATAGATCAAATCATATGTAGTAAAAGGACAAAAACGTGAGACAGCAGGTTTTCTGACAAAGGCAAGGAGAAGCAGGGTGGAAGAGAAGGGGATGGGAGAAGAGAGGAAGTTTTAGCTCTACCTAAAATGTTTTATTTGAGAGAAGGGAAGGAAGGGAGGGAGGGGGAAAGGAAGGAAAGAAGGGAGGAAGGTAGGAAGGCAAGAAGGAATGAAGGAAGGAAGAAGGAGGGCAATTTCTCTTAAATGGTCCAGAAAAAAAATCTGCGTATGTAATACACAGAGACAAAGATAAGCAAATGTGGTAAAATATTAACATTTGGGAAACTGTGAAGGGTGTATGGGAATTTTTTGTAGTAGTTTTTCAATTTTTCTAAAAGTCTAAAATTAAGTCAAAAATTTAAAAAAGTTATAACAATTATGGCAATCTAAATTTATGGGTAAACAAATGTCACATTATTTTCTTTACCTTTTAAGTATTTCATAATTAAAAGATAAAAAGAAAAAATTTAAATCAAGCACAGCAAATTGTTTACAAGAAGAATCCTCATGTCAGAAGAGATGAGGTTGTGGTTCCCCCCACAGAAGGCTGCCTTTGAGTGAACTGAAATAAGCTGTGCTCAGGGGGCCTTCCCAGCAGAGGCGCTGAGAGCTGAGTGCCCACTCTCCTGGGGAGCCAGTGGCCCCCTGTTGGACAGTTGGGCCCTGCCCAATTCTTCAGCCCTGGCTTTGCATCTTATTTATCTACATTTGGCAGTTTTTCTCTATGACAGGATAAATAAATTAATAAACATCAAGACACAACCAAAATTTGTTTACCCATTCTTCAGTTTCTGGGCATGTATGCCAATGTCGTTCAGTCGGTGTTTATAGGATGCTCACTGTAAACAAAGCACTGCACGGGGTACGGTAGAAAAGTATAAAAACAAATATAAGACACGGCCAAACGCTCGCCCCAAACCCCTAATCTGACAGAGAAAGGGAAGGCACGAGTGCCTGTGTGTGCTGGAGGTTAGACCGTCCACTTTCATCTTTGCTGCCTCATTTCATTTTCATACCAATTCTCTGAAGTAGATCTCTGTTCCTATTTTATAGATGAGAAAGCTCAGAGAAGTTATTAACTAGTCCCAAATTACACAACTATTAAGTGATGAAGCCAGGAGTTTACCTCAGGTCTTTCTGACTCCAAAGTCCATGTTCTTTCCACATCACCATGTTTATTAAAGTCACCAAAACACAAATACTGTAAAATTTCACTTACTCGACACTCTTGGGGATGAGTCATGCTGGACAGATGAGTAAGTGAAAGGCCAACCTCTAGGAAACATTGTTCAAAAGCTTCCAAGTCAGAGAAGACTCCAGAAGCCTCTGGGGGAGAGGCTTTTACTCCTTGCATTTCTGTTCCCTCTGGGCTGCTGGCGTCTGAAGCCCAGCACCTGTGTCTGACTGACATATTCTCCCTGAAAGCTCCGGCAGCAGGTGGCCAAGGATCCCTTTTTCCTCCTTGCTCCCTCAAAGCACAAATGAGATAGACTGATAATTCAGAAATAATCTTAGTGCATACTAAGGGAGAATAAAACAGGAAGTACTTATGGAAAATATAGCCAGCATAAAAACAGTTGGATTTCCAAAGCAGAGTTTTCTGAAACCAGATTGGGAACCCACCCAATCCTGAATTTAAAACACTGCCCCTTGGTCCTAAAAGGACTCTGCAGGCCTGTTTCCCATCTCATTCCTCAGCATTTTGCTATCTGCTGGCCAGGTGGCTTTCAGTATTTGTATTGTCCTTATTCCTGGAAATGGGTCTAATGATTCATTCTATTCCTTCCATATATAACCTCTCTGAACATTACTTTCCTTATCTGTATAAAAAGGGAATAATAAAAATATCTAACTCATAGAGATCAAGTGGAGAGATGATGTAGGTATATGGCACATGATAAGCGCTCACAAGTTATTTTTCTCCTCTTCTCCCATCTCTGCACACGTGCCTAATAACGACAATAATTTACCTAATGGTGGAGCACTTACTATGTCCCAGGCACTATTCTAAGCACTTTACACACATTAATTTAATCTCTACCATAATCTTAAGAGGTAGGTACAATGACCACCTTCATTTTATGAAGACATTGAGGCACCAAGAGAACAAACAAGTTGCCCAAGTTCAAAAGCCCGGACTCAATCTAGCCCGTCGGGCTCCAGAACCAGTGCTTCTAACCACCGTGCTGCACCACATACACAACGGACCCTGCTGTGTTTAAAGTCAGCCGTTCAGACCTGCATGGATCCCTCCACTCCATCTGCCTTTCCCATCTGTCTCCATCCCCAACTCCGCCTATAAGTTCACCCTACAGCAAGGAGAAAGAGAATTGAGGGAACATAAAAGAGCCTACAAGTGTATCACTCATATATATAGAGAGATAGAATTTATGACTAAAGGTGCAGCTACTTCATAATCTTCAGTATTGTCTGAATTCATACAGCAGGCATTAATATTTCCAAAACCAATAAAAAACATGTGTAGGGACCAGCCCAGGGGTGGAGTGGTTAAGTTCGCGTGCTCCGCTTCAGCAGCCCAGGGTTTCGCCAGTTCGAATCCTGGGAGTGGATGTGGCACCACTCATCAAGGCATGCTGAGGTGGCATCCCACATGCCACAACCAGAAGGACCCACAACTGAAAATACACAAGTGTGTACCAAGGGAATCTGGGGAGAGAAAGGAAAAATAAAATCTTTAAAAAAAAAATAATAAAAAATGTGTAAAGGTAGATTCATTTTGAGGAAAAAATTACCAAGCACAAATAACTTTGGAAAGGAAGAAGGGATTGCAGATAGGAGGGAGTTTTTGTTTGTTGTTTATTTTAATGTCAGTTAAACTGCATTAAAACAATAACCTATCAGTAATAGTGAATATTTTCCTATATCATTAGAATAGTGATTAAGAACATGGGTTAAGAGCAGATGTGGGTTGAATTCCAGCAACACTACTTTACTAGCTGTTTGAACTTAACTTCTGTGTATTCTCGTTTATAAACAGGAATAATGATCCCTATCATCTAGGGATATTGTTAGGCTTAAGTAAGAAAATGTAATTAAGGTGCTTGGTGTTGTGCCAGATTCATCACAAGTACTCAATAAGATATTTTCCTTTTTATAACATTGCTGTAATGGCTGAAGAGCATCCTATCTCACGGCTGTGCCAGGCTTCATTTAACTAGTCCCACACTGCTAAACATTTGGATCATTTTCAATATTATCACTAGTATAAACAATAGCAAGAATTTTCCATACATTTCTGGTTATTCCTTTAGGGTCAAATCCTACAAGTGATTTGGTAGACCAAAGAATATCAACATTGTACACTTGTGACACATGTTATTAAGTTATTGACCAATATATCATTTTACCAAGTTAATCTTCTTTATAGTGAAGGTATTTAGTCAACTCTTGCCAATAGACATCATTTTAAAGAAATATGCTAATTTCACAGGCCCCCCCCACCCCCATGTTGCTGTTTTACTTATTTATTAGATATTTCAATATCTTCTTTTGTTATATTATACAGCTTTTAGGCTCCATAAGTGAATTCACATATGAGATTGGCAGAAAAATAGAAAAATAATTGGAATGGGTAGAAATTTTAATGCAGCATACTACAGACATGGCATTTTGTCATTTAAGAGGGGATGACTTTTTCCAATGGTTTTCAAAGTACTCCCTGGAGCCTTCCCTGAGGTGAGGGTGGGAATGGGGGTATGACGTGCTGGCAGGTTGGAATAACTCTCATCCTTTCTCATTACAAGCACATTTATCTGTTTTACATATTGAACTTCTTGTAAGTTGATCTGAAGGGTTCTGGACCTGAAAACAAAACCAAAAACACATTTAATACAAGGTTTTGAGACAACTGGTATTTTGCAATAAAATGAACAGATAAATAAAATAAGCTGAATCTCCTCCTCACATCATATACAAAAATACATATCAGCTGGATTAAAACATTAAATGAAAAGTAACTTCCATAAACTACCAGAAATTATGGGCAAGCATTAATTCCTTTTTAAGCACACTGATAAAAGTGGAAACCATAATGAGAGGCACAATTTGTCTGGGTTGGTTTTTCCTAAAACGTGTGCCTCTGATACAGATTCAAAATGTTTTGTAGCCAAAGTGTGGAAATGGTAGATATCAATGACAGTGCCAAGAGGTGGTTTAGGGCACTAATACCCCCATTATCCCTAACAGCATCCCCAGATCACCCCAAAATATACACTCTAAATAAAATAATGTGCAAAGCAAACAAATATAACTGAAGGACACATCCTAGTATCTTGTGCTAGAGGCAGACTCATGACACTAAGCCCTTCTCTCCCTAGACATCCTGGAGCCATCACGGCTGCTCTCTGGAAAGAGTCACAACGTCATCAGCATAGAAAGGCTCTGAGAAGTCCTACAGCAAAAGAAGAAGAAAACTTAGTTTACTCATATTTCCTAAATGTATTTGACTATAGAACCCTTCTCTCAACATGATACTTATTAATATCCACAGAATTTGTGGAGCACACCTTAGCGAATGCCAGGCTACATGAAAATTAATATTTGAATCAGAAAATGCTGGGCAAGAGGCGTCTTTGTGAAAGATACACTGTCCATTTATTGCTATTTTTACTAATGCTCAACTTGAGGCGCTCTCCGAGTTGTGATCTGCTGACACCTAGTGCTGATGCTTTTATTTAGTACACAAACATCATTTCCTACAATATGTTGCTGTCCATCTAAATAAAAACCCCTGCCTGCAGGCTGCGTTGGATTTAAATTCTTGTACATCATCAAAATGATGCACTTACATCTTGGAATACTACGAAAGGATTTATGTAAATGAACCCATGGCTAAAAAAAGCATACTGGCTTGTATTTTTGTTCCTCTCTCACCTATTAAAATATGTCTTATGAAATGATACATATGAAAAAGGTGTCAAGTACTACTTGTTCTGACTTCTGATGTCATACTCATGAAAGGAACTAAATTAGACTGTGTTTAGGGGACAGAGCTGGAAGGTTCAGAGAGAGGGGTCAGGGCAATTTACAAAAACTCAAGATTGTTACTGGAATGAAGATACACCAAGTGTTTCTTTTAGTAAACTCTTAAGCTTTATTTTCTTTTACACCAAAAGTACTCTTCAGGTTCTAAATAAAGGGAAAAGAAAAAGCAAGAGGCAGAGGTAATACAACCGCAGTGATGAGCATTCTCCTGCTCCAAGGACAGTGGTTATTTGGTCTGGCCGTTTAAAATTAATGTTAATTTGAATTGCAAAATGTTAGGTTTATGAGCATTGAGATTCAAATTCTGATCCATAGTAAATGTCTCTGTATGTTTACTTTAATAATGTCAATGCAAATGATACCTATTTGCACAAACACACTGTATTTTAACTTCCAGGTTTTTTGCTGCCAATTTTAGATATTCAGATCTCATATTTCAATAAAAATTCTGGTGCTACAAAATCTTGGAATGCCAATTTTAATTGAGTATCACTTGATAATTCTGTAAAGCAGTGCTATTCACTATAAGATAGGATCGGTGTTTTTGAATATT
This sequence comes from Equus quagga, assembly GCF_021613505.1. NCBI lineage: Eukaryota > Metazoa > Chordata > Mammalia > Perissodactyla > Equidae > Equus > Equus quagga. Next base: position 64,916,513 of record NC_060282.1, on the reverse strand, counting down.
TGAGTCTGAATTCATTATTGAACTAAGCTAATTGTTGCTGGGAACCAAAACCTCACTTGTTTACTAGTTCACTCACAGCTACTAAGTTGTTGCTAATTGAAGTACGTCTATGTGTGTGTGTGTGTTTTGTGCCATTTCTGTTTCTAACTGGAATGTGGCACTGACAGTTAAAGTGCTGGTTCCTGTGAGTTTGGCAATCTAGGCTACTGTATGACATGTGATGACTCAACTCCCTATCAAAATTACTGTGAAATCTTTATCCATACATTTTGTCATAACGTCTTTTGGCTTTCATCTGATACAAATAAAATCCTAAACTCGATGTGAACTCAGGCACTCAAAACTTCATGTTTTAAGGTTCTCATTTGGGAACTCATAAATAACATTACTTTGTTGTAGATTACTATCAAAATGACAACACAAAAAAATTGTTAAATCTTGTAGAGAATTTGTGGATTTTCTATGAACATATGTTTGAATCTCAGGCTGAGAAACTCTGCCATGGATGATCGCCATTCATTCATTCAACGATATTTATTGAGGCGACTGTGTGCCTGGCACAGGGAATCCAACAATCAACAAACCGCCTGCCCTTATGAACAGCCTTACAGTCTAGTGGGGAAGGAGGACAATAGACAAGTAACTATATAATTTCAGATAGTGATTAGCGCTGTAAAGAAAGTGAGCAGGGTAAGGGGTTGGACAGTGAAAAGGACAGGGGTGCTGTTTTAGAGAGGTTGGCAGGAATGGCATCATGTTGGAGCTGACATCTGAATAGACAGCTAAGTGAATATTACCTGGGAAAAGAGTTTTCCAGACAGAAGAAGAACAAGTACAAAGGCTTTGAGACAAGAATGTACTTGGAGTGTTTGAGGACCGAGGAGGCCAGCGTGGGTGAAGCATAAGCCAGGGAAACAATGTCAGAGAAGCAGCCAGGGGCCAGATCACAGAGGCTTCTGTAATGTAGTAAGAACTGGTGGTTCTCAGGGAAAAAACGGGATTGCAGAAGCCATGCTTCAGACAGACTAGAGGTGGAACTCCTGTCTCTGGAACTCAACTCTTTTCTTCCTTTTCCTTTTTAAAATCAATGTTATTGAGGTATAATTTATATACAACAAACACTCATTTTAAGAGTACAGTTGGATGAGTTTTGGCGAATGTATATATCCATGTCACCATCACCATACCATAACCAAGATAAAGAATATTTCCATCATCACAAAAACTTCCCTCGTTCTTTTTGCAGTCAGTCCCCATCCGCTAGCCCCAGCAGAGCCAGGGACTCACTGGCATATGGGGACTCATTACTTCTAAAGTGGACTTTGAGGACCTAGATTTGTGCTGTCCAATACAGTAACCACTAGCCAACTGTGGCTACTTAAATTTAATTAAAATTAAACAAAATTAACAATTCAGTTCCTCAGTTTCACTAGCCACATTTCAAGTGCCTAATAGCCACAGGTGGCTAGGGGCTGCCATATTGGATAGGACAGGCACCAGACTTTTCCATCACTGCAGAAAGTTCTACTGGGCAATGCTGAGACGTTACCCTGGTGGAAATTGACCTTCGCCACATGGAGGTAGGCCAAGTAGCCTGAAAACTGAGTAAGCCATACAAGTCACATTGCCTAGCTTTATGTTACTATCTGTGTTTACTACCTTTATAACCAAGTAATTAATAAAGGTTATGCTTGGGCCAGGGTTTGAAGTGGGAGGAGCACTCACTGGGATGACATGATAATGGCAACGGTAATTATGGAGTTGTTCACTATACAGAAATTCTTCTTCCATTGCTAAGTTTAAAGGATATTCTATTTTTATTAAGGGAAGTGGTGATTTCCCTTATAACTCATAAGGCACAATGTCGTGTTAAGTAAAATTAAACTTCAAAATCATAGCCTTACTAAATCTATAATGTGTTTTTTTTCCCTTTGGAAGGGGAGATTCTGAAGCTACTATGCTGAAATGTTAACATTTGTTAAACCTAGTAGTGGGTACATGAGCATTTTTTATATTATTTTTCTGTACACTTTTGAATGTTTCAAATACTTTAAAAGAAAAATGTAGGCTTTCATTTTAAATGTTTATTTGATGTTATTAAGATTTTTCATGATGTGATTAAGCAATACAGGTTAAAAATAGTATGCACAGTAGTATAGTATAATGGTCAGTACAACGTAAGAGTCAGTACAGCATAACTGTTAAGTGTACAGGCTCTGGAGCCAGACTGCTTGGGTTTTAATCCTAATTATGCCATTTACTAGCAATGAGACACTGAGAAAATTAAGTTACTTAACCTCCCCGTGCCTCAGTTTCCTCATCTGTAAAGTAAGAATGATAATCATAGTACCTAGCTCATAAGGATATCATAAGGACTAAGTAATATAAAGACCCTGGTGCGGAGCAGACACTCAATAAGTATTAATAGCTATGATGATGATGATGATACAATTTTGGTTTTCTAAAAACGTATACACTCTTTTTTTTAATAGAAAAAAAGAACTTGAATGGTCCATCAAACATGTTAACAATTGTAACCTCTAATTGATAACAGACTAATTTTAATTTTCTTCTTTTTTACTTATTTTCTAAACATCCTATGTCAAGCAATTCCTTTTGTAGTTAAAACAAGAGGAACACAGAAACAAAGCCTTGGCTTTAAGCCCGTCCTCAAAAGTGCCCTACAGTCTGGTAAGCAGTGATTTTCAAAGTGTGATCCTTGGGCCAGCAGCATCAGCAGTAACAGAGAATTTGCTAGAAATGCAAATTCTCACGCTCCACCCCAGATAAACTCATTCTGGGGTGAAACCCAGCAATCTGTGTTTTCGTCTTACATTTAATTCTGCTGCTCACTAAAGTTTGAGAACTACCATGCTAAGGCATAACTTGTAGCTCTGTACTTTATATAATGTATATATAACATTGTATGTTTATATAATGATCTCTCTTACCTTTATATAATGATAAAAAACTGCCAACCATTCTTCCTCAAATACTCCCTGCAACTCTTGCTTAGGAAGTCCTCCTCCCACCCTTGGACATACATTTTCTGAGAACCTTTTGAGAACAGCTCCTCTCTGTCCCCAGTTACTGTCTGATATAGAAAATGCAAATGCTTTCTGGGGCCAGGCAGATAATTTGTCTCAAGGGGGCCTGGTGTTAGACCTTAAAGAGTGAAGCGCTGGCCACTGTCCAAAGATGTTCACATTAAAAAAACGTTAAACTGCTCCTGGCCAAACAAAACACATGTAAGCCAGGTTGGGCCACTGGCCACCAGTTTGCACTCACTCCTTGGCTAATTCTCTCTCAAAGCACTAAGCAGCTGTGATGTAGTGGAAAGAGTGAGTGCTGAGCATGGAAGACAACCTTGATTTGAAGCCCACCTCTACTACCTGCTGGCTGGGTGGTGAAAATGATGATAATGTTAACCTCTCAGAGTTAAACCTTCTCATCTGTATAATAAAAACAATACTTCCTATCTCTTGTAAAGGCTCTTTATCTTTTAAAGGTTAAGATAATACACTTAAAAATACCTGCCCTATAATAAGCCCTCAATAAATTTTTCATAGCATTTGTGATATTTATTATCCTGTACTGTTTTGATTATGTGCTTTATTCTACTCGTATTTATGAATAGTTTAGTTTAGCCTATTACTTCTATTAGACTCTGAGCTCCTTTAAGACAGGGATGGCATTCTGCATTCCTTCAAGTTTCTACAATACCTTCTTCAGTAATTAAGTCCCTGTCACGTCCAACCTGAGCTTCAACAAAAGCTGTTACTCCAGGGGCCAGCCTAGCGGCACAGTGGTTAAGTTCTCGTGCTCTGCTTCAGTGGCCTGGGGCTCGTGGGTTTGTATCCCGGGCACGGCTCTACGCGCCACTCATCAAACCATGCGGCAGTGGTGTCCCACATACAAAATAGAGGAAGACTACCACAGATGTTAGTTCAGAGACAATCTTCCTCAAACAAAAAGAGGGAGATTGGCAACAGATGTTAGCTCAGGGCCAGTCTTCCTCACTGGAAAAAAAAATAGGTGTTACTTGAAATTTGATTGTCTGGGTAGGGATCTGGAATAAGAGAGTCAACTCTTCATACAGACATGCATTTCATATGAGAAAGTATGTAGTTGACTTATAACAACTCCCAAAGTTATGATTCTCTTCCTTTTCCAATATGAAAGAGAAAAAACAATGGCTGTTCTATTGTTAAGTGGATGCCTCTTGCTTTTACATTTACCAGGTTTGTTAAAAGCAATAAAGAAAGTACAGAAATTGTGAAAAGGGGTTTCCGTTTTAACTGAATTTTGGCAATTCAGATACAAGTGATGCTGGGGTGATGGTGGTAGAAGACGTGTTTATTCGAGCAGCTAACATCAGGTGCCTAGTTCATTTGTCCCATCTAGAATACTGCGATAAGACAAGAGCTATCATCTATCACACAAAGAACTTGTGAAAGTTACTAGGCAATTAATCATGGAACTTAGGGGGAAGAAGGAAGCATGTGAATCTCACATAAGCAGGTTAGAGGCTTTCTGTACTCCTATGGCCTTATAAGAAACAGTATGTCATATTTTGTCCTAACAAAATTTTGTTTTTCTTACTTTATAGGTACCCATGCTTTCTAAGTGCCTGTAGAGAAATAATTTACATAGTGAACTTGGCATGGTTAATATCATTGCCCCTTTATTTGTTAGCTTTCTTACTTTCTGAACTTTGCATCAGCAGACTCATTGAATAAGTGATTTTCAGGTTAAATGATTTAATTTAATCCTAGAATTGCTTGAAAACTTATCTTCTCTCCCTTCCCCCAATAACTATGCTTTATACCAGGGTATTTCTATTTTTTCCCTCAAAAGTATAATCCTAAACCTAGGAGAACCATAGTAACAAATGGGTTTAAATATCAAATTTACTTTGGGAAGAATGTTTCTAACTAATCAAGGTTGCATATGGGGAAACGAAGACTGGATCAGTCAAGTGGATTGTGCTTGACAAGCCAGAGAAAAGCTGCTCATTTCTTCAGTAGGGCAGGAAGTGGTTATTTTGTCAAGGTACAATGCAGAATGATATATTCAGTTAATTTAAAAAATCTATTTCACTGTTCATATGTATCATCAATAAGGAAAACTTGGCTAGCTGAGGTTAAGACAGAAGTGCATGACAGTGTTAGTTAGGGTTGCACACGGCTGTCATCTTTCACGTGCTCCGAGGCTTTCTTAATTCAATTCTTTGACTCTGTATGAGAAAAATAAAATTCACTGCAGGTGTAACTTCTCAGTCACAGTAGAAAATAATTTCCACTTAAAGGGTATATCCAATTTCTCAACTTATAAACATTCAATTAAAAATCAGTTTCAAGACCATTTATGTAGTTACCACCAAACTACTGTCAAAATAGAAGTAAACAACTTTTCCTGCATGAATTAATTCTTTAAGAAAAACTTTACTGAAAATTATCCCCTTCAAGATAAGTAACATTACCTATGTTGTATGAAGGTAACATTATTTTTGCATAGGCCAGGTAGAATTGGGCAAAAAAATCATTAACAGTTGAAGGATTTCCCTTTCAAAATATCAATCTTTTTGAAGAAAACTGTAGACGATAAGTAAATGAAAGTCAGTACTAATACACTTTAGGAGTGTCTATCTTACAGATGGTTCATTTCAAAGCATCAAATTCTGTTTACTCAAAAAACCTAACAAGGTAAACAGCTCCCTCCACAGCTACACAGGATTCAAATGACCTCCTGGACTGCACTGATGTATCTATTTTGTGCCAAATGTTTCAGATAATTTGAGGTAGTTCACTTATCCAAGGTTTCAGAAAGCAAGAACTTCCAGAGTAAGTGAAAGAGGCTGACTGTACAATAGTAATTAAAATAATACTAGCTTTAAATTAACATATGACTGTGTTTGCATGAAGAGGCAGTTTCCTAACATGCAAGTAATAAAGCTCTGTTTTCTCTTTAAGGGTAAACATCCTTACAACCCCTTGAGTCACTAAGACCCTGAGGCCTAACAAAGGGTCTGAGCTCAACAGCTCTTTTTTTCTTTTGTAGGAAGTAGTGTAAAAAGCACTCTTTGGGTCTGAGATACATTGGTGATTTGGCCTTGGACAAATCACTTAATTCCTTCTAGTCTCTTTCCATAGCTGTAAATGGAGTCAACAATACCTGGGACAGATATTACAGGACTGGTGTGGGGATGAGATGATATATGTGAACGTATTACCTAAACTATAAAGCAATAGTAACCAGTAGTTACTATTTTATGTAATACTGGCCTAACCTTTCCTGCCCAAGTCCCTGCCTATAAAATGGGTACAGATCTAGAATGCCTATCCAGTCACTTATCGGTTGGGTGAATTCGAAAAAGTCATTTCCTTTCTGGACGTGTTTCCTAACAAGGTTATTATGAAGAGCAAATGATACCGTGTATAAAATACTGTCACAGACATATATCAAGGACTTAATAAATGATAGCTGTTACTACTATCTGAGGGGAGAACCCTAAGGAGCAAACAATATAACACCTAGTTAAAAGGCTTTGTATATGTATATAAAACTCCATACACATCCAAGATATTGTTATTTGTATTGTAAACTGCAAAATCCTACAGGAAAGAAGAAACAAACGGCGCCTCAGCGAACCCCAGCAGAGAGGGGAAAAAAAGGTAGAAAAAGAGGCTCAGGAGCCTCGGTAGATTGGAAAAGCAGTAAGAATGAGACTAGAGAAGTGTGGCACAAAAAAAGACCTAAAGAAACACTCTGAGAATCAACTCACTACTTTCTCTCTTTTCTGTTATGACCTCCAGCCTAGACTAGACCATTTCATTCAACTTCCCAGCCCGCCACATCGCTGGACATTTATTTACTGTACCTTCTTCACCGAGAGCCTTTCATTCACCGCCCCTTCTAGGAGTCGTGAACCTCAGACCCTCCGCTTCCGACACCCCTTCCATTTAACTGTTTTTACCAAGCTTCCCCGTATTCTTCCCTCCGCCTAAGGGGGAAGTTAGACTGGACGGGCCGCAAGGCATCCTAGGAAATGTGGTCTCTCATACTCCTTCCCTTGGGCCCCAGAGTCGGGAAGACGACGAAAGAAATCCAGTTAAAACTACAACTCCCGGCAGGCAACGTGAGTGACTGTGTTCCTTTCCGCCCCCCTTCCTATTGCCTTCCTCTTCCTCCTTTCCGTGGGCGCTGAACCGCTTGGCCTCACGATATTTGTAGTTCTTTATGGACCCAAGATGTTAGCACTCGATGGCCAGGAGAGCGGCTAGAAGACTCTAATTCCCAGAGGGCAGAGCGGAAGCTGCGCCTGCGCAGTCTCAGTGAGGGCGTGTATGTCTGTGTGTCTGGGGGAGAGAGAGCGAGAGTGAGTGAGTGTGAGTGCGGGGTAGGGTGGTGGCCGTTACGTTCGGGGCAACGGCTACGGCAGTGGAGAAGTAAGAAGAGAAACAACGTCCGGCGCTTCCGGCTTCGCTTAGGAGGAGGAGGAGCTGGTAGGGAAAGGAAAGTGATTCGCCCTGGGCCTGGACTAGACCGAGTCGGCCGGTGGGGGGTCTGGGCTATGAGCCTTTGAGGTTCGCTTGGGACGCGGAGCGAGACACGAGAGCCGAGCGCTATGTCTCAGCCGCCGCCGCCGCCGCCGCTGCCGCCGCCACCTCCTCCCCCTGAGGCTCCGCAGACTCCGCCGTCCGTGGCAGCAGCGGCGGCGGCTGCTCCGGGGGGCCTGTCGAAGCGGAGAGATCGGAGGATCCTCTCCGGGAGCTGCCCAGATCCGAAGTGCCAGGCGCGTCTGTTCTTCCCGGCCTCCGGTTCTGTCAGCATCGAGTGTACCGAGTGCGGACAGCGGCACGAGCAGCAACAGCTGCTGGGGGTAGAGGAGGTGACCGACCCGGACGTAGTGCTACACAACCTGCTGCGGAACGCGCTGCTCGGGGTGACAGGGGCACCCAAGAAGAACACGGAACTGGTAAAGGTGATGGGCCTTTCCAACTACCACTGCAAATTGTTGTCGCCCATATTAGCTCGCTATGGAATGGACAAGCAGACAGGCCGGGCTAAGCTTCTCCGGGATATGAACCAGGGCGAACTGTTCGATTGCGCTTTGCTGGGTGACCGCGCCTTCCTCATAGAACCAGAACATGTTAACACGGTGGGCTACGGCAAGGACCGCTCCGGAAGTCTCCTATATTTGCATGACACTCTTGAGGATATCAAGCGGGCCAATAAAAGTCAGGAATGCCTCATTCCAGTGCATGTGGACGGGGATGGACACTGCCTGGTGCATGCTGTGTCCCGGGCTCTAGTAGGCCGGGAGCTCTTCTGGCATGCCTTGAGAGAGAATCTTAAACAGCACTTTCAGCAGCACCTGGCCCGATATCAAGCCCTGTTCCATGACTTCATTGATGCTGCTGAGTGGGAGGACATTATCAATGAGTGCGACCCTCTGTTTGTACCACCCGAGGGTGTTCCCTTGGGCCTGAGGAACATCCACATATTTGGCCTTGCCAATGTGTTGCATCGCCCTATTATTCTCTTAGATTCTCTCAGTGGCATGAGAAGCTCTGGTGATTATTCAGCCACCTTTCTGCCTGGGCTCATCCCTGCAGAGAAATGCACTGGGAGAGATGGTCATTTGAACAAACCAATCTGTATTGCATGGAGTAGCTCTGGTAGAAATCATTATATTCCCTTGGTAGGCATAAAAGGGGCTGCTTTGCCCAAACTCCCCATGAATTTGCTTCCTAAAGCTTGGGGTGTGCCTCAGGACCTTATTAAAAAGTACATCAAACTTGAGGAGGATGGTGGTTGTGTTATTGGAGGAGATAGAAGTTTGCAGGATAAATACCTACTTAGGCTTGTTGCTGCTATGGAAGAAGTCTTTATGGACAAACATGGTATCCATCCTAGTTTGGTTGCTGATGTCCATCAGTATTTCTACAGGAGGACTGGAGTGATAGGAGTTCAGCCTGAAGAAGTCACAGCAGCTGCTAAAAAAGCAGTAATGGATAATCGCCTCCACAAATGTTTGCTCTGTGGTGCCCTTTCTGAACTTCATGTTCCTCCAGAGTGGTTGGCTCCAGGAGGGAAACTGTATAACCTGGCAAAAAGTACTCATGGACAGCTGAGGCCTGACAAAAATTATAGCTTTCCCTTGAACAACTTGGTTTGCTCATATGATTCAGTCAAAGATGTTCTGGTACCAGACTATGGATTGAGTAACCTAACAGCTTGTAATTGGTGCCATGGCACATCTGTGCGAAGGGTCAGAGGAGATGGGTCTATTGTGTATTTGGATGGGGACAGAACTAATACTAGGTCCACTGGTGGCAAATGTGGTTGTGGATTCAAACATTTTTGGGATGGTAAAGAATATGACAATCTACCAGAAGCTTTTCCTATTACTTTGGAATGGGGTGGAAGAGTGGTCAGAGAAACAGTATATTGGTTCCAGTATGAAAGTGATTCATCTTTGAATAGTAATGTTTATGATGTTGCAATGAAACTTGTTACCAAGCACTTTCCAGGTGAATTTGGGAGTGAAATCCTAGTTCAGAAAGTTGTCCACACTATATTGCATCAGACTGCCAAAAAGAATCCTGACGATTATACTCCTGTAAATATAGATGGTGCTCATGCCCAAAGAGTTGGAGACGTACAGGGACAAGAGTCGGAGTCGCAGCTCCCAACTAAAATTATTCTTACTGGACAGAAAACAAAAACTTTGCACAAGGAGGAGTTAAACATGAGTAAAACTGAAAGAACTATTCAACAGAATATTATGGAACAGGCTTCTGTAATGCAGAAACGGAAAACAGAGAAGTTAAAACAAGAACAAAAAGGACAGCCCAGGACTGTTTCTCCCAGTACCATTCGTGATGGTCCGTCCTCTGCACCTGCTACCCCTACTAAGTCTCCTTATTCACCAACAGCTTCTAAGGAGAAGAAGATCCGAATAACAACGAATGATGGACGACAGTCCATGGTTACTCTTAAGTCTTCAACAACCTTTTTTGAACTTCAGGAAAGCATAGCCAGAGAGTTCAACATTCCTCCATATTTGCAGTGTATTCGATATGGCTTTCCTCCCAAAGAGTTAATGCCACCCCAGCCAGGAATGGAAAAGGAGCCAGTTCCTTTACAGCATGGTGACAGAATTACAATAGAGATTCTAAAAAGTAAAGCAGAAGGTGGTCCGTCTGCTGCAGCACACTCAGCCCACACTGTGAAGCAAGAAGAGATTGCTGTTACTGGGAAACTGTCTTCTAAGGAACTTCAGGAGCAAGCTGACAAAGAAATGTACTCCTTGTGTCTTTTAGCAACATTGATGGGTAAGATCAATTTAACTCAGCTGGTATTTTTTAACTTAATTGTGAATATGATAGTTTCTCTGTTATCCTTGTGAAAAAAACAAACAAACTGTGGTCTTCGTAAAAACTATTTGATTATATATTTTAGGAGAAAATTATTTTCTTTAGTTTTTGGACAGTTAATGGATAGACGTTGGTGTGATTCTCTATTGAGTAAATATTAGGGAAACATAAGTAAGAAAGTGAAAGTAATCCCTTAACTGTCACCAGGTTATTTAAATATAACTTATTCTTGTAATTGTTTTTTTAAAAAAGGCTTATAACGTATCCATTTAGAGTCTTTTTCATTTTTTTCCTCCATTTGGCTGTATTGAGCCTGCCCACTTTGCCCTTTTTCATTTATTTTTAAATTTTATTTTCCTGCATGTCATGTGATTTCAGGACTTCCTGTTTGATGAATTGCAGTTTCTGGTGCTTATATTCTCACTGCACTTCCACCTCAGTCTCTCTCCTCCATTTCCTGTTCTCCCTTTCCAAGTTCATCACATTTTTCTTATCTGTACATTAGAATTTGTGTTTAAGTAATTTCCTTGCTCACTGACTCTTTGCCATTGAATGTAATGAACTATTATAACTCATGAGAAATGTAAGAAACAGAGGTAGATGTTAATGGGATTGTTGAAGAAGCATTTCTTTTTAATAATTCAGCATAAATTAAAGGAAAATATATTATCAACCAAATATGTAATTTAAAACTTTAGATGATTTGGGATATGATTCAATGGTGCACTTTTTTTACATCATTTTTATTTGCTTAATCTTTGTTTCTAAATCACTGTTAATATGCTTTATTAAGGCTTAAAGTAGAAGTAAAATTTAGATATATTACATATTAGAAGGACCTTCTTTTTGCTGAGATTAGAATTTTCAACTAGAAAAGTGATCTGGCTTTTTATTTTGTTTTCTAAGGGTACTAAATATCAGTGAATTGGGCCTTGACCTACCAAAATGAAGATTATTTATTGCTGGCTTGTTAAGTTTGGGGGCCTAGTCATTAACACGAGGTCTAAAAGCCCTGTACAAATTTACAACTTGATATTGCTGATTTTATTTTGGCAGACATAGTCATTGAATTGGAGGATATATTCAGAAATGTACTAAGCACTTTACATATTTCTCTCTCTCAGAGTTTTTAGTTTCTTAGAGACTGCATTGAATAGAGGAAAGATTGTGTGATCTTTGGAGTCAGAAAGACCTAGAATTTGAATCTTGGCTCCACTACTCATTAACTTAGTGATTTCAGGCAAGCTGCTTAACTGCCTAGTATTTCAGTTGCCTCTTCTATCCAAAATTCCCCTTGTAGTAGATAACACAGGGCAACAGTAAAGTACTCACAGAACTCTGAAAATTAAATAACATCAGCACAGAATGAATAAAATTAGACATATGCAGAAGGCACTTTAAGAAACCAGCAATCTCCTAGGTCAAAAATAAGAAAGACAAAGTCTTCAATAGAAGATGAATTCTTGAGTATGTGGCTCCTATCATTTAACCTTGGTATATCTAGGTTAACCTAGTATAATGACCAGCAGGTAATAGCCACTTTGAAATGTTTTTGATTGAATTAAATAGGTGACTAACATATCTAAAGAAAGGCTGTGTCAGCAGAAATGGAATGGATGGTCAGCATTGAACATTGAAAAAGAGTTCAAAAGCAGAATTTGGCACTATTTATATACTGCTGTACAAAGGGAAAAGATGCATCATCTGGGGTTCATGAAAATTCTGGTAACTAGAAACGTAATTTCTGTTGAGGGGTAGGAATATTTGATCAGGCCTCGCCGTGGCCTGGCTGAAAGAGCTGTATCCCTTCACTGATTCTGTATCTATCAAGTATGTATTCTGATCACTCATTTAACTTCCTGATATAAGTATTGATGTACAAGTGAGAGTGCAGATGAGGATTATGTTGATTTGGAAGGCTGTGTTCTCCATTGTAGATTAATAAATTGGTGTGGGTAAGATTATGATCAGTAGTCTAAAAGTCTGGTCAGCATCATAATATATTTCCTAATGAAAATTAGTAAAGTATAATTCTGGTTTATAACTAGTCACTTTTTGAGTTTGGTTTGAGGTTTCTGGACCTGAATATCTGAGTACTTGACTGTGGACTGCAATGAGTTCACCAAGATAATGTCTTCCTTTAATGATCCCTTCCCTCTTCATCTCCAACATTTATATTGTTGCTGCTACAAACCCACACATTTCTTTAAATCTTCTACTCCCAACACAAACTTTGAACCTAAAGAGAGGGTTTTGCTAATTTTATAGTGGTAGCACTTGAGAGACTTTCTGTTTTAAAGTAGTAAGACAGTGCTTGGCCTGTACTTGTCCCTCTATAAATATTAGTATTCTGTCTCAAATTCTTTTATAACTGTGTCTGAATTATGTAGAAGATTTTCTTAATGAAAAGTGATGTATTTATAAAAATATCAATTTGGGGGTGGTTATATGCACACAACCTTATGTAAGAAGTGCTGGGGAACTACTGATGTTTAGACTGGGGAGGGCTGGAAAATGAAAAGTGACAGGATTTATTTAGAAAATTGCAAATTTTAAAGTGCAGAAATTACCTTGTGAATTACCAAATGTGAGCTAAGCTTCTGCTATGTTTGTTTAGAAAATAACTAATTAAACTTTATGTTGTTCGAGTAGCTGGCTCCTTCTCATTTAGGTTTAGGCTTAAATACCACCTTCTTACAGAGGCTTTCTTCTGATCACCTTATCTAAGCGTTTGAGAGACTTGTTAACCATTCTAAGTAGGTCCCCTCTATCCTTGTACCCTGTTCATTTCCCTCATATACCCATTACAAATTTTCATTATCTTATTTGTTGGTTTATTTATTCATTTGCCTCCCCCACTATATTATAAACTCCACAAAGGCAGAGATGGTAGCCTGTTTTATTCACCCATGCAATACCCTATCACCTAGTACAGGGCCTGACACTTACAAGGTGCCAAATAAATGCTTGTTGAATGAATGAATGCAAATTATTTTCGCAAAATGAATGTCTGCTATGAGTTAGAGACTGTGCTGGAGATACAAAGATGAATGAGACTCAGTCCTTGCCCTCCCTAAACTTACCTGCAGGATTTCAGGTGAAGGCATCCCCTACTTTTATAGCTTTCATCAACAGATCTCCAGCTTTCTTTTCTGTATACATAAAAATTGTAAAAGCCAGGACCGGCCTGTTGGCACAGCGGTTAACTGAGTACGTTCTGTTTCGGCGGCCCAGGGTTCGCCAGTTTGGATCCCAGGTACACAAAAAATTTTACAAAAAATTGTAAAAGCCATATATATGGAATTGTATATCTTCATTAAATAGGCTGACTACTTGATAGCCAGGGACATGTGTTTTTCTCTTCTTTTGTTTTTAAGTAGAGTATTTATTAAATAGAATTTATATCAACAAGACAGTAAGTTAGTGCATCAGTCTTTTGCTCATTATGAACCATTCATGGAACTAGTCACTTTCAATCTTATGACAGTAGTTTAAAATGAAATAACAATGTTCTACCTGTAGTAGTTCATAGGTTTTAATCCGCTTTATCCAAACCACTTGGAGGTTATGGAACAATTTTTGCAGACTGTAATTTTCATTATTTATGTACTATGTGAGTGACTAACTCTGGCATTGCAAAATATGTTACTAACTTTTCTGGTAGACCAGGTTTTTGTGGATTTTCTTTGTGGTAGATATCCACCATAAATACTAAGCTTATTTCTTTTTTCTTAGTGTTGTATTCCACTAAGTTTCGAGTTCATTTTTTTCAAGAGATAAAGATAGATTTGTGAAAAGTGAAATTTGACAGTTTGGAGTTGCTTTAATAGAATTAGGCTACTTGTTATATTTACTCCACTTCACTACAAAAGGTTAGCAGCCTTTCAGGAGTTGAGAAACTTGTTTGATTTTTATATAGTTTTTATCTTCCTGAAAGAACTGGATGAGTTTTTAATATACATTTTTAAAGTGCACACTATTTTGTAATTTTGTAGTACCTCTTGATGTTGTAACTGCCTTAGAATTTTCCAGAATCGCACTTGAGATTCAAACACTTATTTTTTAGATGACCTTGAGTCTGAATATCATTATCGCATCTTGATTTTTTTCTTCAAATGTTGAGTTAGGGGCTGGCCCAGTGGCATAGCAGTTAAGTTCGCATGTTCCACTTCAGGAGCCTGGAGTTTGCTGGTTCAGATCCCGGGTGTGGACATGGCACTGCGTGTGAAGCCATGCTGAGGCAGCATCCCACATATAAAGAAGTAGAGGGAGGCCGGCCCGGTGGTGCAGTGGTTAAGTGTGCACGTTCCACTTCTCAGCAGCCCAGGGTTTGCCGGTTTGGATCCTGGGTGTGGATATGGCACCACTTGGCAAAAAGCCATGCTGTGGTAGGTGTCCCACATATAAAATAGAGGAAGATGGGCATGGATGTTAGCTCAGGGCCAGTCTTCCTCAGCAAAAAGAGGAAGATTGGCAGTAGTTAGCTCAGGGCTAATCTTCCTCCAAAAAAAAAAAAGAAATGGAGGAAGATGAGCACAGATGTTAGCTCAGGACCAGTCTTCCTCAGCAAAAAGAGGAGGATTGGCGGCAGATGTTAGCTCAGGGCTACTCTTCCTCAAAAAAAAAAAAAGGTGTGAAAGACAGTCTCAAATCTAGATAATACTTAATGTATATGGTTATTCTTTAATGCCATCTGATAGGCCTTCTAATTGATTTGTATACAGCATACTGCTAATGGGGAGCAGTCATAAAGTTGAATAAAAAACAATACATATAGATATGTCTTAAGATTAATGTGTATGTTGTAAATGGTGATTTTATACTATCATACTTTGAAGGTTAAGTTAAATATTGATTCTATTCCTCTCTGCACTCAGCTACTTTGATACCTTTTATTTTCCTTCATGTTTTTCCAATTACAAGATAATATTTTTAAAAATTCAAAGAATTCCAGTATAAAGTAAAATGTGATAGTTCTCTTTGACATTTGCACTCCCTGAGAGAATCAGGCTCTGTGTGTGCATTTGTGTACACATTTGCACACAGTTAGGTTTGTGTGGGTGTATGATAAATGTATCTTTTAATGCTGATGACACTAAAAGCTGTATGGGGTGGATACACTTAAGGGACTGATTATAAGGAGAGAAACAGGCATGCCTTTCTTAGAAATGGGTTTGACTATTGATAAGGTAGATACATTTTTAGATGGGAGGATCTGCAGGAAGGGTGGAGAGATGGCAACAATTCTTTCAGCTAATGAATACCTTTAGGATTCTTTCTAGTAGAAACAGTCCATGTTCCTATTTAAATTTATATTTTGGTCAGTTTCTTTTATGGTCATAGATACTTGAGTTCTGAGTTAATTTTAGATATTTTTTGAGGGGGGTCTTTAAAAATATATTTCATACAGATCTTAGATTTTTAAATTTACTCTCTTGTTTCATAAATTGCAAGGAGAAACTTGAAATTGTCTTTTTAAATATCTAAAGTCTGAGAGTTGGAATGATGAGCTTTTACACTCACTTTTAACCCTATGATTTTATTAGTAGTAGAGAAAGTTAGAAAAATATAATGTTTTAAAAAATGTTTCATTTTAACGTACTTTTAAAAAATTACTTCTTATTAAAAAGGAAAAAAAATCAGATAAACCAAAAGAAGAACCATCCATAATACCACTGCCATATATAGCTACTGTTTGGGTAGGAGAATTGAAGACTGTTAGGAGGAAGGATTTGAGGAAGACAAGGTGTGAATAGAGGTTATCTATGATGGTGGTGCAGACTTTCTTCTACATTTACACACACACACAATATATTGAATGTAAGTGTTTTACTGTTGTAGTATAAAGAAACAGTTGAATTATATAGTAAAATTAATTGATGACTAACAGGAAAATGTGAATTAATATACTATTTGCCAAGTGTTTTATCAAACTGTTCCTATTTTCTAGAAGTTTGTTTTCTAATGAAATGGTAGAAAAATAATTCTCCCCCCCACTTCTTTCCTCCTGAGGAAGATTGACCCTGAGCTAACATCTGTGCCCATCTTCATCTATTTTGTATGTGGGACGCTGCCACAGCATGGCTTGAAGAATGGTGCGTAGGTCCGCACCCGAGATCTGAACTTGCTAACCCTGGGCCACCAAAGCAGAGCACATGAACTAAACCACTATGCCACCAGCCCATCCCCCCCCCCCCACCCTTTTAAGATCTACTCTCTTAGCAACTTTCAAATATGCAATACAGTATTATTAACTCTAGTCACCATGCTGTACATTACATCCCCATGACTTACTTTTTTTTTTTTTTTAAGTTTGGCACCTGAGCTAACAACTGTTGCCAATCTTTCTTTTTTTTCCCTGCTTTTTCTCTCCTAATCCCCCCAATGCATAGTTGTATATCTTAGTTGTGGGTCCCTCCAGTTGGAGCATCTGGGACGCCGCCTCAAGGTGGCCTGACGAGCAATGCCATGTCTGCGCCCAGGATCTGAACCAGCGAAACCCTGGGCCGACAAAGCAGAGCACATGAACTTAGCCACTTGGCCACGGGGTGGCCCCCAACTTACTTATTTTATAACTAGAAGTTTGTACCTAAATGTCGTTCCCATTATTTTTTCTATGACTTTCTTTTATTAGAATAATGAAGAGGTACAGATGGTACCATTAGTTGTATTTTATCCATATAACATTGAAGAACAGTTATCACTGTGCTGCTTCAATTAAGTTTTTCTGGGCTTCTTTCAGGTGTTGTTAAAAGGAAAAACCTCATTTATACTATTCATTCATATAAATTCATTCAGTGAATGCTAAGAGTGCTACTGTCTTTTCAGCACTGTGTCAGGCCCTGGGAATAGAAAGTCAGATAGGCCACTGACCTTTTCCTGAATCTGAAAAGCTTCTAGTCTAGAAGGGAAAACAGAAAAGTAAGCTAAATTAACCTGCAGTGTGATAAGGGCTGTGGTATTCATTTGCGTAGAAGGTACCTACTTAACAACCACTGTGAAGAATCCTAGAGGAAGTGACACCTAAGTTGAGTTTTAAAGAATAGACAGCAGTTACTGGCCTTTGGGGAACTGGAGCAGTTTCGTGGTGCTACTTTGTAAAAATCAAGTTAGGGTATGATGAGAAATGTGAGATAGGAGAGAGGGCGAGAGTTCTTAAAATGCCTTGTATGCTGTAAAAACGGAGCTTGGATTTTACCATATGGTTTTGGGGAACCATTAAAGGTTTAACTCTGAGGGCTGTATGGCGAAGGGAGTTGGGGAAAATAAGATCAGAAGGAAAACTAGTTATGAGGCAGCAGCAGTAATTCTATTCTCAAAACTAGTTATGAGGCAGAGGCAGGAGATGGACCTGAACCAGGGCAGTTGTAGAAGGGATGGAGAAAAATGTGGTGGAGAGCCATATGAGACTGACAGGGGCCTTGTGCAAAGTGTCACAATCCCAGCTTCCTAATCTCTAATCCTTCCTTGGTTCTATTACCAACAAACATGACTTCAGTGGAATTATTTGTATACCAAAGGAAATAATTTGCCTTTTTTTGCTCCCAACCAGCTATTGATGCCATGGAAAAGACTATGGATAGTTTTGTCAAGTTTGTTGTAACCCAGTTTGGTCTCTCGTAGAGGTTTAATATCAGTGGAAAGGTTATAAGCTATACACAGGATTCAAATCCTGGCTCTGCTCCTTACTGTCTGTTTGCTCTTAGAAGAATTATTTAAGCTCCTTGAGCTTGTTTCCTTGTCTGTAAAAGAGGGCTTAGTTGTGATGAGAACTATGAAAATGAAACTGTGTGAAGTGCCTGCTCAGAGCTGGGTAGATAATAGAGGTTTAGATGATAGTTATCCTTCCCTTAAAGCATGTATAGAGCATGCATACTCATTGGGGCCATATCCTCTCTAGGGGATGAAAATTGGTTCTTGGGAAGAGGGAGAAGATGAAAAAAATCTTGCTCTATTTAATGAATAAAGCTCAGATATACGTGTAGTACCTGTACAGATAGTGTATCTGTAGTATTCAAACATCATGGTGGAGGCGGATTAGGAAAATGTCTGAAAAGGATCCTTGGGGGAAGGTAATGAAAACAAGGTTGATAAACACTCCAATAGGGTTCTTACTTGGATTTCTGCGTGCTTAAATAAGGAATAGTTAGGTATGTAAAGTACTAAGGAATGCCATTTTTGCTACTAGTATTTAGGTGGTCAGTTGTGAGGAGTTCACTATTTTGGCACCTGTTCAGATTTTTACCAAAAAAATTGTGCTACCATATAATTTTTTGATATCCTTTCCAAATAAATGATATCCTAGAGTATTTTATAAAATACTAAGTACATTTAAGATAACATTGATAGAGGGGCTGGCCCCGTGGCCGAGTGGTTAAGTTCGCGCGCTCCGCTGCAAGCGTCCCAAGTGTTTCGTTGTTCGAATCCTGGGCGCGGACATGGCACTGCTCGTCGGACCACGCTGAGGCAGCGTCCCACATACCACAACTAGAAGAACCCACAACCAGAAATATACAACTATGTACTGGGGGGCTTTGGGGAGAAAAAGGAAAAAATAAAATCTTAAAAAAAAAAAAAAAGATAACATTGATAGGGGCCGGCCCCGTGGCCAGTAGTTAAGTTCACGCGCTCCGCTTCGCATCCCGGGGTTTCGCTGGTTGGGATTCTGGACGCGGACATGGCACCGCTCATCAGGCCATGCTGAGGCGGTGTCCCACATAGCACAACCAGTGGCACTCACAACTAGAATCTACAGCTGTGTACTGGGGCGCTTTGGGGAGAGAAAAAAAGAAGAAGATTGGCAACAGTTGTTAGCTCAGGTGCCGATCTTTAAAAATAAGAAAATCAGTATATTGGGGGGGAAAAGATAACATTGATAATAACTAAATGAAAGGTTATCACCAAAGAAATAATTTATCCAAATGAAGGTTAATAGGTTCAGCAATCAGAACTTCTACCAGAAGTTATTAGCATTATGTATTTGGGGGCTCTTATTTGTATTGAAAATTTAAAATTAAACTTCTGTGAGCCTACCCTTAAATATAGCCATATTTTAGTTGTACTGTATCATTAGTGAATGAAGTGTTTTGTGTAAGTAATTGTTCCAGTTAACTGAAACTTCAAGCGCCAAAGCTTTTACAACTTGTAAACTTTAAACTGATATGCTGAGTGACTTTAGCCAATGCCATGCAAATTCATATTCCTGTTGATGGATGTAGGAAGAGGTTAGAGCTCTGAGAGATTGTAGGGACATTGTGATTAATTCACATCATCAGTAACCTCCATTCAAAGCTCAGATCCAACAATGTAAACTTCTAGTAGGAAAGATGAAAGTTAACCTTTCTTTGTTAAAATTGACTAAAAAAAGTCTTGATTATAGAAGTAGTACATATACATTATCAGATTGGAAAATAATAAAAATGTAAAGAAACAAAAACAACCATATTTGACAAACCAAAAGTAACTTTAATGTTTCTTTCATTCTTTGTCAACTTCTTGGACAGTGGTTATCACCCTTATCTTTTTCTTTGAAACTTCTTATTGAAATAGGCACTGTCAGAGGCTGCTTTTGAAAAAATATTTTTGTGAAATGGTGGTTTGCTTCTGGATATTTTGTGGACTGCTAAAGGTTATTATAAATCTCTTCAACAAGTCATTTCCCCCCTAAATTTCTACTTAAAAAAGTCAACTTTTAAGAACAAAATACAACACTAATTACTTATCTTCAGTCTACCTATTTACTTTTCTCCCTAGCCCCTTCCATCTATTTTTGTTTGGTTTTAACATAAATATAGAATATACAATTTTATATTCTACTTTTTAAAAATATCTTTCTGTAACCCTTTCTGTTGTTCTAGTCCAAGGCTGCAAACTACTTTCCTTTGAACTGGATTGAGTCTTCAGATATGTTTTGTTTAATATGCCCAGTATTGACGCATGCAGTTTTTAAAAGACATTTTTAAGTTAGTTCTTACATTTAAAAATTGAGAGAACTCACATTAAAAACCCAGATTTCTAGCTTCTCTTGAAAAGCCATATGGTCTTGAAACATCAGGCCAACACTCTTCCATCAGAGCACTTGGCAGTGGCTGCCATCTTTGATGGGCTGTGCATTTTCTAGTGTGAAATAGTCCCATCACTCCATGTCATCTCCCTATATGTTATACCAAACTGCATCACTCATTTAGGAGGTCTGCCTTGCAGTTTCTGTTCGAGGCCAATCCATATTAAAGCAACCCTGGGTTGAACTCATTTGTTTGTTGCTAACACTGTATCTGTTTTTCTCTTACAGGAGAAGATGTATGGTCTTATGCAAAGGGGCTTCCTCACATGTTCCAGCAGGGTGGCGTATTCTACAATATTATGAAGAAAACCATGGGTATAGTTAATTTCTGATTTTATTCTTAGATAAAATATCTCCACTCAAGCTATTAGATAACGTATCTCAGTTCAATTATAAGATTAAGAAAGTTCAGATAGTATTCTTCTGAAACTGTTTCCAATGTTAATGTTAGGTATATGGTCTTCTTTGGCAGTTGGCCTAGTTAAAATGGATGATTATCCTGATATGGTCAGCTATGTTTTCTGCTATAATATTAATAAAAATCTCCTATCACTTTCTTGCTCCTGTTTTCTCACTTAAATTATGTATATGATTTTTAACAACTACAGACAAATTGTGAAGTTAGAAGCACTTTGTTATAATGCTAGTGACTGTCCCAGAACCAGAAGAGATGGTATTTTTGTTGTTGTTGTTGTTGTGTTTTGGCTATGATTATTGTATACCTCAGTGCTTTCTGGGTTTTAGGAAACAGCTCTTTTACATTTATTGTCTTTTCACATTGTATGTTCATTGTTTGTAAAGATATGTGGAAGTATATAACTGTATCTTCAGAGTTTTAAGATCTTAAGAGAGAGGTTGCTGGAGTGTGTGTTTGGAGTTTTTTCAAAGACTTGATGTGAATGCTTTTAGCCCCAGACTTTATCAGTCTGGCTTATTTTACTTCTTCATCTACCTCTTTAGACATTAAGTACATAATCTCTATTTTATGATTTTTATCACTTCCTCACATACTTTTTTTTCCTTCTTAAAAAAGAAAAATCCCAACTTGGCTGTTGTAGAAATATTCAAACATATGTAAAAGTAGCAAGAATAATATAATGAACCCCTTTTACCCACCACCCACTTCAACAATTATCAGTATGTTTCTACCTCACTTCTCAACTGGACTATTTTAAAACAAATTGCACACATAATATAATTTCATCTCTAAGAACTTCAGTATGTATCTCTAAAAGTGAGAATTCTTTTTTTTCTTTTTAAAAAATAACCACAGGGGCTGGCCCCGTGGCAGAGTGGTTAGGTTCGCGCGCTCCGCTGCAGGCGGCCCAGTGTTTTGTTGGTTCGAATCCTGGGCGCGGACATGGCACTGCTCATCAAACCACGCTGAGGCAGCGTCCCACATGCCACAACTAGAAGGACCCACAACGAAAAATATACAACTATGTACTGGGGGGCTCTGGGGAGAAAAAGGAAAAAAAAATAAAATCTAAAAAATAACCACAATACCATTATCACATCTAAAAAATATGAGCAGTAATTTTTAAAATATCACCAAATATCCAGTCAGTGTTTAAATTTCCTTGATTTTTGATTGTCTTAAGAAACGTTTTTTTCTCTTGGTTCATTTGAATTGGGGACCAAAGGATGGCTGACTGGCTGGCTTCCTTCCATACAGTAAAATTAATCCTTTTTAGGTATACAGGTAGGTGAATTTTGACAAGCATATAAAGTCATGTAACAATCACCACAATCAAGATATAAGATATTTCCATCATTCCAAAAAGTTGCCTTGTGCAGCTTTCTAATTAATCCCTTACCCCTACCCCCAGGCCCTGGCAACCTTTTCCATATCACCATATAAATGGAATCATATAGTGTAACCTTTTGTATCTGGCTTCTTTGGTTTAGCACAGGAGTTGGCAAACTACTGCCTGTGGACCATATCAGGCCTGCTGCCTGTTACATATAAAGTTTTATCGAATACAGCCACACTCATGTTTACGTATTGTATGTGGCTGCTTTGGCACTACCATGGCAGAGTTGATTAGTTGTGACAGAGACTATGTGGTCTGCAAAACCTAAAATATTTACCATGTTTCCCCTTTACAGAAAAAATTTGGCAATTTCTGTTTTAGCCTAGTACTTTTGAGATTCATCTGTCTGGTTGCATGTATTAGTAGTTCATTCCTTTTTATTTCTGAGTAGTATTCCATTGTATGGATGTATCACATTTTTAAAAATCCGTAACCAGTTGAAGGACATTTGAGTTGTTTTCAGTTTTCAGCTGCTATGAATAAAGCCACTGTAAACATTTGTGTACAGGTCTTTGTGTGGATGTATGTTTTCAGTTCTCTTTGGTAAGCAGCTAGGAGTGGGATTACTGAGTCATATGGTAAGTATATGCATATCTTTATAACAAACTTCCAAACCATTTTCCAAAGTGGCTGGACCATTTTATATTCCTGTTAGCACTGTTTTAGAGTTCCTATTGCTCTGTATCCTTGTCAGCACGTGGTAGTAGCAGTTTTTGTTTTTAAAACCATTCTAATAGGTTTACAGTACTATCTTGTAGTGATTTTAATTTGCATTTCCCTGATAACTAATGATGTTGAGCATTTTCATGTGCTTGTTTGCTATTTCTCTATTTGCCCATTTTTAAATTGGTTTGAATTTTTTTATAATTGAGTTTTTAGAGTTCTTTATATGTTCTGGCACACGTCATTTATCAAATGTGTTTTGCAAATATTTTCTCCCAGTCTGTAACTTGTCTTTTCATTCTGTTAACAGTATCTTTTGAAGAGCAGAGATTTGTAATTTTGATAACCAATTTAACAATTTTTTCTTCTATGATTCATACTTTTTGTGTCCTATCCAAGAAATCTTTGCCTAATCCAAGGTCACAGAAATTTTCTTTTATATTTTCTTCTAGGAGTTTTATAGTGTTATGTTTTGTATTTAAGTTTATGACCCATTTTGATTTGATTTTTTAATATGTTGCAAGGTATGAGTTGAGGTTCAGTTTTTTAATGTATGGATGTCCAATTATTCCAGCACCATTTGTTGAAAAAGCTATACTTTACCCATTGAATTACTTTGGTACCTTTATAAAAATCAATTGACCATGAATTATACACTTGAAAAGGGTGAATTATATATAAAATATACATCCATAAAGTTGTTTTTTAGAAATCAGTTGACCATAAATGTATCAGTCTAGTTCTAGAATTTCTTTTCTGTTTTGTTGATCTATATGTCTCTTACCAGTACTACAGTCCTGATTACTGTATCTTCATAGTAATTCTTGAAATTGGTTAGAATAAGTCCTCCATCTTTATTCTTTTTCAAAATTGTTTTGGGTATTCTAAGTGCTTTGTTTATCCATATAAATTTTAGAACCAACTTGTCAATTTCTACAAAAATGTCTGCTAGGATTTTTATTATTATTGCGTTGAATGTATAGATCAAATTGAAGACACTTGATATTTTGACAACGTCAAATCTTCTGATTCATGAAAATGTTTCTCTGTTTGTCTTCTTTAATTTCTCTCATCGAAACTCTATAATTTTCAGCAGACAATTTTTGCACCTTTTGTTAGATTTGTACCTAAAGATTTCATGTGTTTGGCATATTATTGTAAAAGATGCTTTTTAAAAATTAGAATTTCCTATTGTTCAATGCTAATGCATAGAAATAAGACTGGTTTTTCTGTATTGACCTTATATCCTGTGACCTTGCTAAACTCAATATTAATTCTAGTAGTTCTTTAGCAGATTCTTTGGGGTTGTCTATGTAGGTCATCATGTCTTTTGCAAATAAAAGACAGTTTTATTTCTTCTTTTTCAATCCGGATGCCTTTTCTTTCTTTTGCTTTATTGCACTGGCTATAAGTTCGGTGTTGAATAGGACTGGTGAGTGACGGTAGACATCCTTGCCTTGTTCCCGATCTAGGGAGAAGCCTTCAGCCCGTAGATTTTTCAGAAATGCCCTTTATCAGGTTGAGGACATTCCCTTCTATTCTTAGTTTACTGAGAGTTTCTACTGTAAGTGGATGTTAAATTTTATCAGGTGCTTTTTTTCTGCATCTACTGAAATGATCTTACGGTTTTTCTCTTCAGTTTGTTGATAGAGTGAATTACATTGATTTTTTTCATGTTGAACCAACTTTGCATGCTGGATTTAAATTGCTAATATTTTGTTGAGTGTCTTTGTGACTGTTAATGAGGGATAATGGTACGTGTAATGACTGTTTAATCAGGGTAACGTTGGCTTCATGAAATAGAGTTGGGAAGTATTCATTCCTCTTTTGTTTTCTGGTAGGTTTTTTAATAGCGTTGATATTATTTCTTTGTTAAATGTTTGGTAGAATTCACCAGTGAAGTCATCTCTGCTTGGAGTTTTCTTCGTTGGACAGTTTTTAACTACAAATTTAATTGCTTTAATAGAGTGCTCTTGAGGTTATCCCTTTCTTCTTGAGTAAGCTTTGTTAGCTTTGTCTTTCAAGAAATCTGTGCATTGCATTTAAGTTATCAATTTTATTGGTATAGAGTTGTTTATAATATTCCTTTACTGTCTATTTAATGTCTGTGAAGTCTATAGCTATTTCATTTCTGATATTGGCAATTTGTGCCTCTCTTGTTTTGCTGACCAGTCCAGCTAATGGTTTATCAGTTTTATTGATGTTTTCAAAGAAACAGCTTTTGGTTTTATAGGTTCTCTCTACTGTTTTTCTCATTTCAGTTTCATTGATTTGTGCTCTTTATTTTTTCCTTCTTTATGTTTGCTTTGAGTTTAATTTGTACTTTTCTTTCTAGTCTCTTTAAGTAGAAGTTTAGATTATTGATTATAGATTTTTGTTTTCTAACATTAGCATTTGAAGCTATAAATTTCTCTCTGAGCATCCTCCCCCCCTTTTTTTTGCATCCCTTTCTTTTTAATTTTCCATCTTTCACTTCATTCTAGCTCCTGAAATATATTGATACCAGTTAATGTTTTTTTAAAAAGTTAGTATTTAGTTAGGATTGATTATGGGGGGTCCCAGTAATTTGGATAATTATGCACTGTCTTTCATGCAATTGAAAATAACTTCTCTCACTTCTTTTTTGTGTGTGGGAGGGTGGTGTGGGTGGTGTGGGGATGACTCTGTTGATTATTTTCTAAATAGTTTTATGTTTCTGGTTTGAAATTATTTTAAAAATGTTGGTTGTGATGCTAAGACAATTTAACGGGGGAAAGAATAGTTTTTTCAACAAATGGTGCTGGGGCAACTGGATATCCACATGCAAAAGAATGAAGTTTGATCAAATACAAAATTAACTCAAAATATATAAAAAACCTGAGTATAAGAGCTAAAACTAGAAAACTCATAGAAGAAAACATAGGCATGAAGCTTCTTGACTTTGGATTTAGGCAAAATCCTCTTAGATATGACAGAAAAAGTACAAGCAACAAAAGGAAAAAGCAGATAGATAAAAAGCAAACTTTCCTGCTGCAAAGGACACCATCAAGAAAGTGAAAAGACAATCTACAGAATGGGAGAAAGCTTTTTGCAAGTTATATATGTTAATAGATTTGTATCTGGACTATAAAGAATTCAGCAATAAAAAGGCAAATAACCCAATTAAAAAATGGGCAAAGGATCTGAATAGACATTTCTCCAAAGAAAATATATAAATAGCCAATAAGCACATGAACTGATACTCAACATCATTAACCATCAGGGAAACGCAAATCAAAACCACAATAAAATAGTACTTCACACACTAGGATGGCTGTAATCCGAAAGATAGATAATAAGAACTGTTGGCAAGGATGCAGAGAAATTGGAACCCTCATACACTGCTGGTGGGAATGTAAAATGGTACCCCGCTTGGGAAAACAGTCTGGCAGTTCCTCAAAAGATTTAACATAGAGTTACTATACAATACAGCAGTTCCACTTTTAGGTATATACCCAAGAGAAATGAAAATATGCTCACACAAAGCTTGAATACAATGTTCATAATAGCATTATTCATGATAGTCAAAAGTGGAAACAACCCAAAGGTCTATCAACTGATGATTGGATAAACAAGATGTGGTATAGCCATACAATAGAATACTATTTGGCAATAAAAAGGAATGAAGTACTGGTAAATGCTACATCATAGATGAACCTTGAAAATATTATGCTACATGAAACAAGCTAGTCACAAAAGACCATATATTGTATTATTCCATTTATTTGAAATGTCACAGAATGTGCACACTTAGAGAGTAAATCAGTGGTTGTCTAGAACTGGGAGTAGGGTCAGGGGAGGAAATGGGGGTGACTGCTAATGGGTTTGGGGTTTCTTTTTGGGGTAATGAAAATGTTCTAAAAATGATTGTGGTCATGGTTGCCAACTCTGTGAATATACTAAAAACCATTCAGTTGTACACTTAAAATGGGTGAATTGTATGTGAATTATATCTCAATAGAACCCTTATGTTTTTTAAAATGTTGCCTGTGGTATTTATCCTTATTAGGATTTGGAGCTCTGGAGTAAGAACATCTGAGATCAAATTTTGGTTCTACCACTTACTAACTGAGTGACCTCTAAGTCTCAGTTTCTTTATTTGTAAAATGGGTATGATAATCTCAGGGTTGTTGTTAGGATCAAATGAGATCATGCACATGAAATAGTTAGCAAAAGGCCTGGTGCCTAATAAATACTTAGCTAATGTTTGTTATTGTTATTAGGATTCCAGCTGTTATTTGCAGAATTATTTAAAATTCTTTTGACTATAACACAGCCATTTGAAATGAGTCATCGTCAGGAAATTATCCTACCTTTCAATATACAGTTTCTTCTGTTATTTACAGTAAAATTTTATCTATTTTTAGGATGATTCATGTGACAGATCATTGTTATTATCCTGTGGTGAAGGAATCAAAGCATGTCAAGCCCTCATCACCCCCAGACATACACCCCTACCCTCCAAAACTTGAGAAAGAATATACTTCTCTTACTTTCTTCAAATCTACCTGAACAGATAGATGGTTACATCTACCTTTGAACAGAAATATTGCCCAATATAACCAAACTAAACAGTTAGTACTCTTATTCTTTATATTTGGAAAAGTATTTTAAAAGTAATTTGCTTAAAATATAGTAAGTTTCCTTGCAGGTCTTTATGCAGAGATGAAGGGCAAATTTAGTTTTAACACTTATATAGATATCTTTAACTTTATCATGTTCAGTTTTGCTTGTGTTTGAACTTTATAAAAATGGAATTATGCTGTATACATTCTCTGTCTTGCTGCTTTTATGAAACACTTTTTCGGATTAATTTGTGTTGATGGGTTCAAGTGTAGTTTGTTGATTTTCACTCCTGCGTAGTATTCTATCATATCATTTTAATATAA
Organism: Equus quagga; assembly: GCF_021613505.1. NCBI lineage: Eukaryota > Metazoa > Chordata > Mammalia > Perissodactyla > Equidae > Equus > Equus quagga. The sequence continues at coordinate 64,888,684 of NC_060282.1, read as the reverse complement.
TTCACCCATTGTTGAATTGTTGATATGTAATATAGAATTTTTAATACACTTTGATTCTTAAAATTCAAAGGACTATATAAATTATATAGAACAAATTATGCTTAAAGGGATCACAACAAAGTATTTGCATTGATTTTTTTAATATATATTTTTAAATTTTTTAATAATGTAAAAAGTCTAGAAACTATAGAAATGGAAACATCACCTATAATTTCTATATATTTATCTTATGCTTACATACTTTTGGCATGATTGTAGTTATGGTACTTAGATTTGTTTCTTGCTATTTTACCATCATGCACATTTTACTGTATATATGAGGCATCATAGATTTCTCCTTTATATCAATATTAATAGCTGCAAATTACTTCTGTCAGGTAGATAGACCATAATTTTATTAACCATTCTCTTCTTGTTGAAAGCTTCAGTTGTTTCCAGTGTGTCGTTGTAAACAATACTGAGATGAACATGTGTGAGACTATGGTTCTTTCCAGGGATAGCCAAGGGAAAGCACCACAGAAGCAGCCTGGAAACAATTACAAAACCTTTTTGATCTAATAGAGGAGTTAATTATTGACTGCCTGGGGCCAGCCCTGTGGCATAGTGGTTAAGTACAGTGCATTCCACTTTGGTGGGCCATGTTCACAGGTTCAGATCCCTGGCACGGACCTACACCACTCGTCAAGCCATGCTGGGGCGGCACCCCACATACAAAATAGAGGAAGTTTGGCACAGATGTTAGCTCAGGGCTAATCTTCTTCAAGCAAAAAAGAAAAAAAAGAGGAAGATTGGCAATGGATGTTAACTCAGAGCCAATGTTCCTTACCAAAAAAAAAAAAAAAAAATTTGTTGACTGCCTGATTTACATTAGGCACTGTCATATGTGCTTTTGCATGTTTTTTTCATTTAATTCTCAAATAATCAGTGAAATGAGTAGTATACTCATTATTATACTTACCTGATTGTATTATAATGATCTGTTTGCATCTGTCTCCTAAGAATTACATTTTATTTTTGAATCTTCAGGGTCTGTTTCAGGTCCTGGCACAGTGTGAGGCTCAATAGATACTGTCTATTGAAATGAATATTTAAAAGCTTTGCCTAGAGCCATCCCTGGCCTTACCATTCAAAATTCTCTTCTTTGCCACCTTTGTCTCCTGAGCCATGGTTTACAGTCTCTGAGGTAGGGGATTGGTAGACAGTAAACTGATTCCAGGGTTGTACCATGAAAGGTACTATTTAGACCACATCTCTGATTTTAATTTTGTATGTCTGTTTTTTTTTTTTTTTTTTTAAGATTTTATTTTTTCCTTTTTCTCCCCAAAGCCCCCCGGTACATAGTTGTGTATTGTTCGTTGTGGGTTCCTCTAGTTGTGGCATGTGGGACGCTGCCTCAGCGTGGTCTGACGAGCAGTGCCATGTCCGCGCCCAGGATTCGAACCGACGAAACACTGGGCCGCCTGCAGCGGAGCGCGCGAACTTAACCACTCGGCCACGGGGCCAGCCCCCTGTATGTCTGTTTTTTTCAGTTCTCTCTGCCAAAAATGTGGTGCCAAGAGGAAATTCTAGTTGGATTTTTATTAACTGATACTTTACTTACCATTGAAGTGAATGTTTATTTGAAATTCCTGTATGTTATTTATTCACTTGCAGTTTAGTTCTTTTCTCTGGTTATTTGGAATATTCACAATGAGATACATTAGAAGCATTCTATATCTTTTTTCAGTGGAGGAAGGAACTGTTCTTAATAACCTAAAAAACTGGAGACTACTTAAATGCCCACAAAGCATTCCAGAGTTCACGCGTTTTCCCCCTCTCTGAATTTCTATCGCACTTACTAACAATTTCATTCATTTTTAACTAGTTTGCTTTTGCCTTTATATTTTACCATAAACATACCCATATGTACCATGTATTATTAAAAGTTCTACTTCAACTTTTTTTTTTTTTTTTT